>NW_007739609.1:11911-14529 GCF_000696425.1 Galeopterus variegatus | reverse complement strand
GGGAGGGGGCGGCCGGGGGCAGAGGCAGACTCTGCAGGACTGGGGGGGGGGGGGGGGGGGCTGTCCAGTGAGCGAGCAAGAAAAGAATCGAGAAAGGAAAGAATCAAGAATGCATGCTAGAATTTTTTTTTTTGGCGGCTGGGCGGTAAGGGGATCTGAACCCTTGACCCTGGTTTATTTAGATTTTTGACTTGAAGAACTGGGGGGACAGCGGTGGATTTACTGAAATAGAGAAGATGGGGCAGAGACAGGTTTCAGAGCAAAACCAGGAGCCCCCTTTGGGCCCTGTTAAGTCTCACATGCCTCATTAGGAAGCTCCATCATTTCCACAGCACCAAAATTTCTTTGTGAAAATTATTTTTAAAGCGATGTGATATTTATTGTAGAGTACACCTGATTTTCTTTACTGTTTTCCTATTGATAGGGCATTTAAGTGTCTTCCAATTTTCGGCCATAATAAATAATGCTGCAGTGAACATTGGTACATAAATCCTTGTCAGCATCTCTGATTATTTTCATCATGTAAGTTCCCAGAAGTAGGACGACTAGGTCAATGGCTATCAGCATTTACAGTTTATTATTACCTATTGCCAAAGGTTGCTCCAAGGAAACAGTGCCGTCTCTGTTTCTCCAGGAGAAGCATCTAAGAGTGCTGGTCTCACGGCACCTGGACAATGGCAACTGTCCTGAGTCCTTGCTGATCAGATATGCAGAAAATGGCATTTAACCCTCAAATCCAGATGCAATGCCCATGGGGTTCTGACTAATGAGGAACGGAGGATTCTTGCTAGGGCTCTTGATGAGATCTTACTGGGTTGTAGATGCTCTCCCCCCTGCAGTATGGAGGCCACCAAGTCTCACCTGCGCTGACCCTCCTGTGCTGTGCAGCACCCCGACCCCCTCATTCTCCATTCTGAACTCTGCTATTGTTCTCCCCGTTCCCTGACTGGTCACCTTTGCCTGTCAGAGAGCAAGAGGGCTGGCGATGGATTTCCACAGCCACTTGCCAGCAAATCTAATGGACAGCATCCACTGGCCCATGACCTTCCACTCGTCCCCTGTTGATGAATGACTGAATGCGATTTGTCTGCTGGACAGACTCTCCTATAAGATGAACTCAGGGTAGGGAGTGGTTGGGGAGTGGGAGGGAATATTAAAAGGGATGCAGTGGAGACCCTCAGACCACTCCAATAGCACGGTCCACCTCTCTCTTAGACTTTTATCTGGGCACCTGGCCACCCAAGACTGCAGACTCTCCCAGCCTCCTCTGCAGCAAGGCTGATGGTGACTAAGCTCTCCCTCCAGGATGGGGGAAGCGACTTGTCTGACTTCTAGGATACTTCCTTACAGAGAGAGGCAGGACCTTCTTCCTGCCCCTCTCCTGTCCCACTGCTGGGATGCAAGCTCTGAGCCTGGAACTCTGTCCTGGCTGGGGTGGGTGAGGGCAGTTTCCTGCGCATATCAGCATCCTCACGCGCACACCTGGGGTGGGGAGGGACAGCTGCTGCCCCCCAGGGCATGGACGGCATTTCCCATCCACGGCCTCTCTCCTAGGGGTTCTAGTCACCCCAGAGACATGGAACAAGCCTTGGTCCCATCCAGGACATGTGAGTGGGAGACCTGATTTCAGTTCATCCACGCGCACCTGGGCAGGGGCTTGGAGAAGATCCCCTTCCATGCCTGCCTGGCGAGGCAAGGGGGGTGGGGTGTGGCCTGTCGGGGAAGTGGTGCATCCCTAATTGGGTCACAATCGAAGAAGCTCTGTAGCAAAAGGAGTGCTCTGACCCCAAGGACACTGGGACTGCCACGGTGGACGTTATTAGCAAAAACAGTCCACACAAAATAAAACTGATACTGGTGAAAACTGCACATGGTGAAGTTTATTACTGCCAAAGAATTGATGGAGAAAAAATATTTTTAAAAAATTCAATTTGCATTATTTGATCCAGGGATCTTAAAAATGTATAAATAATCATCCCTAAAAAAAAATCTTAAAAAGTCAGAATCCACAGTCAGTAAATTACGATGTGAACAAAAACCCATCATTTATAGAAAACATTTTATTCTCATAAAGCTCAGAGAGAAAGGATAACGTGAAAGTGCTCTGGACACCCAGTGAATTCTTCTAGACTGGGAAGCTGCCTAATGATGACAGGCATTGATCCCACTTTCAGAAATAAACCAGATTCGGATGGTGGCAGGAGATGGCAGCAGGAAGTTACAGGCACGAAATTTACATACAAGACATAGAAAGGGACCCTGTGTAGCCATTAAAGTCCTGTTCTGCAAAACACTGAACGGCAAGGACAAGTGCTCATAGCAAGTGGGGGTCTCTATCTCTAGAGCAGAGGAAAGTACACAGCTGTCTTGGGTGATTGCTTTCAAATTTTCTGAAATATTATTGTTTATATACTCAGACGGATTCTGTCAATACACTCGGGTGTACAGTTCTCCTTAAACCACCTGTTCACAGCTGTGACACAGACCAGCTGTTCTCAGCATGTTCGCACCCCCTGTCAGGCATCCGCCTTGTCCCTATTGTCTGCTCTGCAATCCAGGGCTTGACTCGGGTGCTCAATAAACACTCCCTGCAATACTGCACTTGGAAAGACGTATTT
>NW_007739609.1:10622-11338 GCF_000696425.1 Galeopterus variegatus | reverse complement strand
TTTTTTATTTTAAATTTTTATTATTAGCATATTCATTTTTACAAATCGTGATATTTCTTTATGCCCTTTGCCCAAACCTATCACTTTCCAAACCCCCTCTCTCCCTCCCCCCATCTCCAGTATCCTCAGGTTTGTTCTCTCCTTCTCAAAGTTCAACGTATTGTTGCGGCCTTTTCTTGCTTTCCTTCCTTCCCTCCTTCCCTTCCCTCTTAGCAGCCAGCTGTGAGTGGGATACCTAATTCTGAACGTTGCCGCCTTCTGCGGAGGGAGCCCAGGAGCCCCGCAGCATCGTGCCATTTTCTCATGTGGCCACCAGAGGACAGCGTGTGACCGCTTATGACTAAGAATTGCCCACTTCAAAGGGTTTACAAGTGAGACTTGTTCCGGAACGCGTTATAACCTTAGAGAATGTTTTTAAGAAATATTTATTTTATTTTATTCTTCATAATAATTTAGAGGCTAATGAAAATTCCCTATAAGGAAATATTACAAGGTAATCCACTAACTGGAAGGTGCATCTTGTGACACACACAGACATGTAAAATTATGTGTCCACCCCCCATCTGTCCAGGTGCATCCCTCCCTCCTCTGTGCATCCATGTGTAAACATCTATCTATGAAAAATATCTTTTTACAATTAGATGTGATATATTAGAGATAGTTGCCAATCATGTTGTTCCTTCTTTGTGATATTAATTTTTTAGTAGCTAGTATTT
>NW_007739609.1:7357-9002 GCF_000696425.1 Galeopterus variegatus | reverse complement strand
TCAGGATACACACAGATAAGCGCCACTGCCCTGCAGGTAAATACTCTGGACAGCAGGACGATGGACAAGACACAGGACCTTCCCACAAAGCCTGTGACTTGCATAGAATGAAAAGCCACAAAAACAAATCAACTGCAATATAATGAGGTGATAACAGATGCCTTGTGGGCACCATGATCAAGGCACTGTGGAAACGTTCTCAGACACCACAGACTCCTTCTAGATTGTCCCAAAAGCCACGGTTCCCCAAAGTGAGAAGGGTAAGAGTTGACCTCAGAATGGCCAGTAGGCTGTGGAGGTGGACACGGCCATGAGCAAGGGTGGATTGGGAAACGCAACAACATTCCGCACTCCACGAACATGCAGCCTGGGCACAAGAGATCCATCGTAAACATGCTCAAAAGAACACCTCTGGCGGCTCCACAGACACAGAATAGATTCATCATTGAGTGGGGTGATTTGGTGTGATTCTGCCAAAATGCAATTCTTCTGCCACCCCACTGGATCTTTCCAGATCCCTCCCTGGGAATATGGGGCCTGGAGATCTGCAGGAACCTGCTTCTCCCTATGGGGTTTCTCCAGCCTCCTTATTTACTTGTCTTTATCTAGGGGATGAGGGTATATATAAATAGATGCTGGTCTTTTAATGAGAGTAAAAACTTTCAGAGTCAGGACTAGATATTTTCTATGTGTGGAGAATCCTGAGGACATTAAGGGTCTTTTCTATTTTGGGTAAATCAACAATCTACACGTGACATTTGTCACAAAGGGGAGGACAATAATTCATCTGCGTCCTACTCAGGACGTTCCTGTTGACTCCCATCATTAGAAACCTCCAGGCTGGATGCAGCCACTGATATGCATGTCTGATGGCTTCTCCCGGCTTCCACCAAACTGGCTGTGCACAGAGGCCCTGGGTGCAGCCCCTGAGAGAAGGAGCTGCTGTGGGAGCAGAAGGAAAGGGATGCCCCTGAAGTTGCTAAAACCCAACCAACAGTCAAGACAGTTCAGAGTTCAAAAGACACATGGAGCTTTTAANCTTCAAGCATTTTACAGCAAGGTGAACGGAGGTGTTGACCCAGTTCCCTCTAGGTGTTTCTACTCAAGTAAGAATAACAAGAGTCTGCAGGGGAAGAGTGGAAGGTTCCAGGCTTTGTGGGGGTGGCAGCTCCATGTTTCACAGGGGAGGGGCTCAAAGAGCCATTCTGGCTGGGGGACAGTTAGATCTAAAGCTTGATGTATTCAAATTAAATATGTAAAACGGTTGCAAAATGAGGGTGACTCGAAAAATACACCTTTACATGAGACGGTTTCCCAGTTACTATAATCTCATAATTTTACAGAATCGTAGGCTGCCGACACTGGGTGGTATATTTATGTCCTCACACCCACCTGATGCCTTGATTTTGCCTGTGTAGGTCATCCCTGCCAAAGAACCATTCCTTCAATTTGAAAAGTCAAGTAGAATATGTGCTTCAACAGGAAAACTCTTCGTAAATGATCCTCAGGATACACACAGATAAGCGCCACTGCCCTGCAGATAAATACTCTGGACAGCAGGACGATGGACAAGACACAGGACCTTCCCACAAAGCCTGTGACTTGCATAGAATGAAAAGCCACAAAAACAAATCAACTGCAATAT
>NW_007739609.1:2716-3134 GCF_000696425.1 Galeopterus variegatus | reverse complement strand
TATCATCCCATTTTCTTCTGGCCTGTAGAGTTTCTGTTGAGAAGTCTGCTGTTAGTCTGGTAGAGGCTCCCTTATAGGTGACTTGACAGTTTTCTCTTGCTTCTTTTAATATTCGCTCTTTGTCCTTGAGCTTTGCCAATTTGACTATAATGTGTCTTGGAGAGGATCTTTTTGGGTTGTTTATTTAGGGATCTTTGAACCTCCTGCATCTGAAAGTTTGTGTCTCTCCCAATACCTGGGAAGTTTTCTGTTATTATTTCATTGAATAGGTTTTCCATGCCTCTTCCTTTCTCCTCCCCTTCTGGGAACACTGATGATTTGAATGTTTGTGTGCTTAAGGTTGTCTGCTAGCTCTATTAGATTTTTAAAATTATTTTTTTGTTTGTTTGTTTTGTTTTTTGTCCTCCTGTGTTATTTT
>NW_007739609.1:0-769 GCF_000696425.1 Galeopterus variegatus | reverse complement strand
CCAGTATAAATGATGAATCATCTCCTATCCAGATGGAAATGAATATATTTATAGAAAATGACCACATTAATAAGGTCATAGATTTAAATTTATGATGAACAAGTTTTATATTTAGGAACTGGTAATTATCAAAGACATTCCATTTACACATGAATAATATTGAAAGGTGAATGAATCATGTCAAGGTATGTCTCCTTTCACTAATCTAGGTTAATCCTCAAAATTCAATCCAGGGTGCAAACAGATCTGCCTTCTTTATGGTAAACAAATATGTGATGTGATTTCCTAGCATGGAGATGCATCAAAGTCTGACTCATTTATTACTGTGTCACAGAACAGTTTATTAACTTCAAATAGCTTTCCTTTTATTAAGATAGTTTAGTTTTCCATTTGCTGCAAAAGTTGGATGGGAGTGTCTTTTTTTTTTTTTTTAGACAACATAATGAAATGAGAAAAAAAATCCAGGATAGGGAGTGTCTTTTTTTTTTTTCTGAAAACATAAACAAAACATATAGTAAAAATTTCTATCATCTGTTTCAGGAATTTATTGTCTCTCAATTTAAGTAACAAAATGATTCTAAACAAAGCATGAAATACCATATCTCACTGGATGCTAGTCATCCTCAATTGTAGGAACATTATTTTATGTACCACTAAAAAAAAAAAAAAATTCTTCAATTCTACTATTACCCAATGCTTCTTTTCTTTAAAAAGAATATTTTAGAACAGTTTTAGATTTACAGAACCCAGTACTTTTTAGTCATAAAAA
>NW_007739608.1:85216-85565 GCF_000696425.1 Galeopterus variegatus | reverse complement strand
AGATTTTTAAACAGAATTCTCACCAGCCATTTCCACCATAGGCTCCAATGGGCTTCCCCATAGAACTTGCAATCCTGACCTCCTACAGGCTCGACGTGAGAAGCCCATTCTGCTGCTTGCTCCCTTTCTTTGAAACTTGCCTGTAAATCCTCAACCTCCAATGAGTGTTTTTGGCAGAGATATAAAGCACATTTTCAGGCCAGTTTGAATGCCCTTTGTAGTGTAATTTTGAGTCTAATTTATGAAAACAAGCTCTTTTGAGCTCTACCTCTGTTCTAACTACCACAACTTCAGTTCGGTGAGTTATGATGGATTGTAAGCGGGGAAGGTTCTCTGACGCTTTTTCACA
>NW_007739608.1:81477-82124 GCF_000696425.1 Galeopterus variegatus | reverse complement strand
CAGTGAGTTTTAATGGCAGAGATATACAACAGACTTTTCAGTCGTGTTTGAATTCCGTTTGTGGTGTAGTTTCTCGTCTAATTTCTGAAAACAAACTCTTTTGAGCTCTACCTCTGTTCTAATTACCACATCTTCAGTTCGGTGAGTTATGATGGATTGTAAGCGGGGATGGTTGACTGGCGCTTATTCATAGAGATTTTGAGACAGAATTCTCACAAGCCGTTTCCACCATTGGCTCCAATGGGCTTCCCCNGTTGACTGGCGCTTATTCACAGAGATTTTGAGACAGAATTCTCACAAGCCGTTTCCACCATAGACTCCAATGGGCTTCCCCATAGAACTTGCAAACCTGACCTCATACAGGCTCGATGTGAGAAGCCCATTCTGCTGCTTGCTCCCTTACTTGGAAACTTGCCTGTAAATCCTCAACCTCCAATGAGTGTTTTTGGCAGAGATATAAAACACATTTTCAGGCCAGTTTGAATGCCCTTTGCAGTGTAATTTTGAGTCTAATTTATGAAAACACGCTCTTTTGAGCTCTACCTCTGTTCTAACTACCACATCTTCAGTTTGGTGAGTTATGATTGATTGTAAGCGGGGAAGGTTCTCTGACGCTTTTTCACAGAGATTTTGAAACAAAATTCTCA
>NW_007739608.1:79026-79882 GCF_000696425.1 Galeopterus variegatus | reverse complement strand
GAACTTGCAAACCAGAATTCCTACCGGCCAGATGTGAGTAGCACATTCTTCTGCTTGTTTCTTAGTTTTAAAATTGCTTGTAAAAGCTCAACCTCCAGTGACTTTTTTTGGCAGAGATATACAACACAACTTTCAGGCCTCTTTGAATGACGTTTGCTGTATGATATCGCGTCTAATTTCCGATCCTGAATTCTATTCATCTCTACCTCTGTTCCCACGACCACTTCTTCGGTATAGTGAGGGATGCTGGATTCTACGTGGCTAAGCTTCTCTGATGCTTTTTCACAGAGATTTTTAAACAGAATTCTCACCAGCCATTTCCACCATAGGCTCCAATAGGCTTCCCCATGGAGCTTGCAAACCTGAATTCCTACAGTCTAGATGTGAGATTCACATGTGGCTGCCGGATCCCTTAGTGTTAAACTTGCTTGTAAATGCTCAAACTCCACTGAGTTTTTTGGCCGATATATACAACAAACTTTTTAGGCCTGTTTGAATGCCGTTTGCAGTATGATTTCCCGTCTAATTTCCGAAAACAAACCCTTTTAGCTCTACCTCTGTTTTTACTACCATAACTTCGGTTCAGGGAGTTATGCGGGGTTGCAAGCAGGGATGGTTCTGTGATGCTTATACAAAAAGATGTTGAAACATTATTCTCACCGGCCGTTTCCACCATAGGCTCCAATGCACTTCCCCTTAGAACTTGCAAACCTGAATTCCTACTGGCTAGATATGAGAAGCACACTTTGCTACCTGCTCCCTTAGCGTTAAACTTCCTTGTAAAATCTCAACCTACAGTGAGTGTTTTTCGCAGAGATATACAACATATTTTTCAGGAGTGTTTGAGTGCCATTTG
>NW_007739608.1:76806-77029 GCF_000696425.1 Galeopterus variegatus | reverse complement strand
GTTCAGGGATTTATGCTGGATTCTAAGCGGGGATGGTTTTTTGACACTTTTTCACAGAGATTTTGAAACAGAATTCTCACAAGCCATTTCCACCATAGGCTCTAATGGACTTCCCAATAGAACATGCAAACCTGAATTCCTACGGGCCAGAAGGGAGAAGCACATTCTGCCGCTTGTTTAATTAGAGTTAAAATTGCTTGTAAAAGCTGAACCTCCAGTGACT
>NW_007739608.1:75236-75558 GCF_000696425.1 Galeopterus variegatus | reverse complement strand
CATGTGAGAAACACATTCTGCTGCCTGCTACCTTAGAGTTGAACTTCCTTGTAAAAGCTTTACCTCCAATGAGTGTTTTTGGCAGAGATATACATCGGACTTTTCAGGCTTGATTGAATGCTGTTTGCATTGTGATTTCCTGTCTCATTTCTGAAAACATCTCTTTTGAGCTCTCCCTGTGTTCTAACTACCACTTCTTCTGTTCAGAGTGTTATGCTGGATTCTAAGCAGGGAAGGGTTTTTGATGGTTTTTCAGAGACATTTGAAACAGAATTCTCACTAGCCGTTTCCAACATAGGCTCCAAACGGCTTCCCCATGGAA
>NW_007739608.1:72559-73231 GCF_000696425.1 Galeopterus variegatus | reverse complement strand
CCTATTTGAGTGCCGTTTGCAGTGTGATTTCGTGTCTAATTTCCAAAAACAAACTCTTTAGATCTCTACCTCTGTTCTAACAACCACTTCTTCCATTCAATGAGTTTTTCAGGATTCTAAGCATGGATGCTTCTCTGACGCTTTTTCACAGAGATTTTGAAACAGAAATCTCACAAGCTTTTTACATCATGGGCTCCAAAGGGCTTGCCCATGGAACTGGCTCACCTGAATTCCTCCAGGCTAAATGTGCGAAGCACATTCTGCTGTCTGTTGCCTTTGAGTTAAACTTGCCTGTAAAAGCTCAACCTCCAGTGAGTGTTCCTGGCAGAGATATACAACACTATTTTCACCCATGTATGATTGCTATTTTGTGTATGATTTCATATCTAATTTCTGAAAACAAACTCTTTTGATCTCTACCCCTGTTCTAACTACCACATCTTCGGGTCTGTGAGTTATGCTGGATTCTAAGTGGGGAAGCTTCTATAAGGCTTTTTTCACAGAGATTTTGAAACAGAATTCTCACAAGCCATTTCCACTACAGGCTCCAAACTTTTTCCCCATTTAAATTGCAAAAATGAATTCCTACAGGCTAGATGTGAGAAGCACATTCTGCCACTTGTTTCTTAGACTTAAACTTGCTTGTAAAAGCTCATATCCAGTGAGTGTTTT
>NW_007739608.1:69985-70476 GCF_000696425.1 Galeopterus variegatus | reverse complement strand
ACTGAATTCTCACAAGTCGTTTCCAACATAGGCTCTAATGGACTTCCCAATAGAACTTGCATACCAGAATTCCTACCGGCCAGATGTGAGTAGCACATTGTGCTGCTTGTTTCTTAAGAGGTAAAATTGCTTGTAAAAGCTCCACCTCCAGTGACTTTTTTTGGCAGAGATATACGACACATCTTTCAGGCCTCTTTGACTAATGTTTGCAGTGCGATATCGCGTCTAATTTCAAATCCTGAACTCTATTCATCACTACCTCTGTTCTAACGACCACTTCTTCGGTACAGTGAGGGATGCTGGATTCTAAGAGGATAAGCTTCTCTGATGCTTTTTCACCGAGATTTTTAAACAGAATTCTCACCAGCCGTTTGCACCATAGGCTCCAATGTAGTTACCCATTGAACTTGCAAACATGAATTCCTACAGACTAGATGTGAGAAGCATATTATTCTTCCTAATCCCTTAGAGTTAAACTTGCTTTGAAAAGC
>NW_007739608.1:67604-68635 GCF_000696425.1 Galeopterus variegatus | reverse complement strand
ACTTTTCACGCTTTTTCGAATGCCGTTAGCAGTGTGATTTCGTTTCTAATTTCCCAAAACAAACTGATTTGAGCTCTACATGTGCTCTAACTACCACTTCTTCGGTTTGGTGAGTTAGGCTGTATTTGAAGCGGTGAAGCTTCTCTCGCTTTTTCCAAGAGTTTTGGAAACAGAATTCTCACAAGCCGTTTCCACTAAATGCTCCAAACGGCTTCCCCATGGAACTTGAATCTTGAATTCCTCCAGCCTGGATGTGAGAAGCACATTCTGGTGCCAGCCCCCTTAGATTAAAACTTTCTTGTAAAATCTCAACCTCCAGGGAGTGTTTTTGGCAGATATATACAACACACTTTTCAGGCCAGTTTGAATGCCTTTTGCACTGTGATTTCGTGTCTAATTTCCGAAAACAAACTCTTTTGAGCTCTACCTCTCTTCTAACTACCACTTCTTCTGTTCAATGAGCAATGCTGGTTTCTGAGCAGGGAAGCTCCTCTGACGCTTTTTCACAGAGATTTTGAAACAGAATTGTCACAAGCCTTTGCCATCAGAGGCTCCAATGTGCCTCCCCATCGAACTTGCAAACCTGAATTCCTACAGGCTAGATGTGAGAAGCACATTCTGCTACCTGCTTCCTTATAGTTAAACTTGCTCATAACACCTCAACATCCACTGAGTGTTTTTGGCAGATATATACAACACACTTTTCATGCCTGTTGGAATGCCGGTTGCAGTGTGATTTCAAGTCTAATTTCCCAAAACATACTCTTTTGAGCTCCAACTCTGTTCTAACTACCACTTCTTCAGTTCAGTGAGTTATGGTGGATTCTAAGAGGAGACGCTTCTCTGATGCTCATTCACAGAGATTTGGAAACAGAATTCTCAAAAGACATTTCCACCATAGGCTCTAATAGGCTTAACCGTAAAACTCGCAAACCAGAATTCCTACAGGCTATATGTGAGAAGCACATTCTCCCACTTGTTCCCTTAGATTTCAACTTGCTTATTAAAGCTCACCTCCAGTGAGTGTTTCT
>NW_007739608.1:65365-65941 GCF_000696425.1 Galeopterus variegatus | reverse complement strand
CTGTGTTTTTGGCAGATATATACAACACAAGTTTCAGGCCAGTTGGAATACCGTTTTCAGTATATTTAGTGTCTAATTTCCGAAAACAAACTCTTTTGAGGTGTACCTCTATTCTAACTACCACTTCTTCGGTTCAGTTAGTTATGCTGGATTCTAATCAGGGATGCTTCTTTGACGCCTTTTCAAAGAGAATTTGAAACAGAATTCTCAAAAGCCCTTTCAATCATAGCCTCCATTGGGCTTCCCCATGGAACTTGCAAACCTGAATTCCTACAGGTTAGATGTTAGAAGCACATCCTGCTGATTGCCACCTTTGAGTTAAACTGGCTTGTAAATTCTCAACATCCAGTGTGTATTTTTAACAGAGATATACAAAACCCTTTTTAGTCCTGTTGGATTGCCATTTGCAATGTGATTTTCCGTCTAATTTCTGAATACAAACTCTTTTGAGCTTTACCACTTTTCTAACCACCAAAACTTCGGTTCAGTGAGTTATGCTGAATTGTAAGCAGTGAAGGTTCTCTGGTGCTTATTCACAGAGATTTTGCAACACAATTATCACAAGCCGTTTCCACC
>NW_007739608.1:62860-63717 GCF_000696425.1 Galeopterus variegatus | reverse complement strand
ACGTGCTCGTCACAGCTCATCCTCCAGTGAGTGTTTTTGGCAGATGTATACAATACACTTTTCAGGCCTTTTTGAATGCCATTTGCAGTGTGATTTCGAGTCTAATTTCCGAAAACAAACTCTTTTGAGCTCCTCCTCTGTTCTAACTACCACTTCTTCTGTTCAGTGAGTTATGGTGGATTCTAAGCGGGGAAGCTTCTACGATTATTTTTCCCGGAGATTTTGAAACAGAATTCTCAGAAGCCTTTTCCACCATAGGCTTCAATGGGTTTCCCCATGGAACTTGGAGACCTGAATTCCTACGGGCTAGATGTGAGAAGCACATTCTGCTCTCTGTTCCCTTAGAGTTAACCTTGCTTGTAAAAGCTCACCTCCAGGGAATGTTTCTGGCAGGGATATACAGCACACTATTCAGTCATGTTTGAATGCCATTTGCAGTGTGATTTCAGGCCTCTTTTCCGAAAACAAACTCTTATCATCTCTTTCTCTGTACTATCTACCACATCTTCTGTTCAGTGAGTTATGCTGGATGTTAAGCACGGAAGGTTCTCTCACCCTTATTCACAGAGATTTTGAAACAGAATTCTCACAACCTTTTCTGCCATAGTCTCTAATGGGCTTCCCAATAGAAATTGCATGCCCGAATCCCTAAAGATTGGATGTGAGAATATCATTCGGCCGCTAATTTCCTTAGAGTTAAAATTGCTTGTAAAAGCTCAACATTCAGTGAGTGTTTCTGGCAGAGATATACAACACAATTTTCAGGCGTGTTTGAATGCCGTTAGCAGTGTGATTTGGGGTCTAATTTCCGAAACCAAACTATTTTGGTCTCTATCTGTGTTCTAACTACCACTTTT
>NW_007739608.1:60341-61613 GCF_000696425.1 Galeopterus variegatus | reverse complement strand
TTTTGGCAGAGACATAGAACACAATTTTCACGGCTGTTTGAATGCCGTTTGCAATATGATTTCGCATCTAATTTCCAAAAACAAACCCTTTTGATCTCTACCTCTGTTCTAAGTAACACTTCTTAGGTTCTGTGAGTTATGCTGTATTCTAAGTGGGGAATCTTCTCTAACCCTTTTCACAGAGATTTTGAAACAGAATTCTCACAAGCCGTTTCCACTATACGCTCCATAAGTTTTCCAAATTTAACTTTCAAACCTGAATTCCTACAGGCTAGATGTGAGAAGCACTTTCTGCCACTTGTATTCTAGACTTAAAATTGCATGTAAAAGCTCAATCTCCAGTGAGTGTATGTGGCAGAGATAAACAACACAATATTCATGGCTGTTTGAATGCCGTTTGCAATATGCTTTCACGTCTAACTCCCGAAACCAACTTCTTTTGATCTCTACCTCTGTTCTAACTACAATTCTTTGGTTCAATGAGTTATGCTGGTTTCTAAGTGGGGAAACTTCTCTGACGCATTTTCAGCGAGATTGTGAAACAGAATTCTCACAAGCCATTTCCACCATAGGCTCCAATGGCCATCCCCATGGAACTTGTAATCCTGAATTCCTACAGGCTAGATGTGAGAAGCACATTCTGCTTCCTGATCCCTTAGAGTTATACTTGCTTGTAAAAGGTCAACCTCCAGTGAGTGTTTTTGGCAGAGATAAACAACACAATATTCAAGCCTGTTTGAATGTCATTTGCAGTATGAGTTTGCGTGTGATTTTCAAAAACATACTCTTTTGATCTGTACCTCTATTCTCCCTACCACATCTTTGGTTCAGTGAGGTATGCTGATTTCTAAACGGCTAAGCCCTCTGACGCTTTTTCACAAAGATCTTGAAACAGAATTCTCAAAAGCCTTTTCCACCATAGGCTAAAATGCGCTTACCCATAGAACTTGCAAAACTGAATTCCTACGGGCTAGATGTGAGACGCACATTCTGCTTCCTGATCCCTTAGAGTTTTACTTGCTTGTAAAAGCTCAACATCCAGTGAGTGTTATTGGCAGAGATATACAGCAAACTATTCAAGCCTGTTTGAATGTCGTTTGCAGTGTGATTTCACGTCTAATTTCCAAAAACAATCTGTATTGAGCTCTAAATCTGTTCTAAATACCACATCTTCGGTTCAGTGAGTTATGTTGGATTATAAGCGGGGAAGGTTCTCTGACACTTTTTCACAGAGATTTTGAAACAAAATTCTCACAAGCCGTTTCCACCATA
>NW_007739608.1:58948-59619 GCF_000696425.1 Galeopterus variegatus | reverse complement strand
AAATACCACATCTTCGGTTCAGTGAGTTATGTTGGATTATAAGCGGGGAAGGTTCTCTGACGCTTTTTCACAGAGATTTTGAAACAAAATACTCACAAGCCGTTTCCACCATAGGCTCCAAAGAGCTTCCCCAGGGAACTTGCAAAACTGAATTCCTACAGTCTAGATGTGAGATTCACATGTGGCTGCCAGCACCCTTAGTGTTAAACTTGCTTGTAAATGCTCAACCTCCACTGAGTTTTTTTGGCAGAGATATACAAGAAACTTTTTAGGCCTGTTTGAATGCCGTTTAAAGTGTGATATCCTGTCTAATTTCTGAAAACAAACCCTTTTAGCTTTACCTCTGTTTTAACTAACCCAACTTCACTTCAGGGAGTTATGCTGGATTGTAAGCAGGGATGGTTCTGTGATGCTTATACAAAAAGATGTTGAAACATTATTCTCACAGGCCGTTTCCACCATAGTCTCCAATGCACTTCCCCTTAGAACTTGCAAACCTGAATTCCCACTGGCTAGATATGAGAAGCACACTTTGCTACCTGCTCCATTAGCGTTAAACTTCCTTGTAAAGTCTCAACCTCCAGTGAGTGTTTTTCGCAGAGATATACATCATATTTTTCAGGAGTGTTTGAGTGCCATTTGCAGTTTGATTTCGCGTCTAATTTCCAAAA
>NW_007739608.1:56720-57490 GCF_000696425.1 Galeopterus variegatus | reverse complement strand
CAGAATTCTCATAAGCCTTTTCCACCAAAGGCTCCAATCTACTTCCCCATTGAACTTGCAAACCTGAATTCCTACAGGCTAGATGTGAGTTGCACATTCGGCTACCTGCTTCCTAAGACTTAAACTTGCTCATAACAGCTCAACCTCCACTGAGTAGTTTTGGCAGATATATCGAACATACATTTTAGGCCTGTTTGAATGCTGTTTACAGTGTGATTTCGAGTCTAATTTCCGAAGAAAAAAACGTTTTGAGCTCCAACTCTGTTCTAACTACCACTTCTTCCGTTCAGTGAGTTATGGTGGATTCTAAGCGGGGAAGCTTCTCTGACTCTTTTTCACACAGATTTGAACCAAAATTCTCACAAGGTTTTTCCACTATAGGCTCCAATGGGCTTCCCCATAGAACTTGCAAACCTTAATTCCTGCAGTCTAGATGTGTGAAGCACATTGTGCAGCCTATTCCCTTAGAGTTAAACTTGCTTATAAAAGCTCACCTCCAGTGAATGTTTCTGGCAGACATATACAGCACACTTTCTGTCATGTTGGAATGCCATTTGCAGTGTGATTCCACGTCTAATTTCCGAAAACAAACTCTTATGAGTTCTACCTCTGTTCTAACTACCACATCTTCTGTTCATCGAGTAATGCTGGATTGTAAGCGGGTAAGGTTATCTGACCCTTACTCACAGAAATTTTGAAACAGAATTCTCACAAGCCGTTTCTACCATAGTCTCTAAAGGGCTTCCCAGTAGAACTTCCAAACCTGAGTT
>NW_007739608.1:55594-56115 GCF_000696425.1 Galeopterus variegatus | reverse complement strand
GTTCAGTGAGTTATGCTGGATTGTAAGTGGGGAAGGTTCTCTTACCCTTATTCACAGAGATTATGAAACAGAATCCTCACAAGCCGTTTCTAACATAGTCTCTAATGGTCTTCCCAATAGAACTTGCAAACCTGAATTCCTACAGGATATATGTGAGAAGCTCATTCAGCCGCTTGTTTCCTTAGAAATAAAATTTCTTGTAAAAGCTCAACCTCAATTGATTGTTTCTGACAGGGATATACAACATACTTTTCACGCTTGTTTGAATGCCGTTTGCATTGTGAATTCCCATCTCATTTCAGAAAACAAACTTTTCTGAGCTCTCCGTGTGTTCTAAATACCACTTCTTCAGTTCAGTTAGTTATGTTGTATTCGAAGCGGGGAAGCTTCTCTGATGCTTCTTCAAAGAGTTTTGGAAACAGAATTCTCACAAGCCGTTTCCACCATAGGCTCCAAACGGCTTCCCAATGGAACTTGAAACTTGAATTCCTACAGGTTGGATGTGAGAAGCACATTCTTGC
>NW_007739608.1:54590-55584 GCF_000696425.1 Galeopterus variegatus | reverse complement strand
CGTTTCCACCATAGCCTCCAAACGGCTTCCCCATGGAACTTGCAAACCTGAACTCCTATAGACTCGATGTGAGAAGAACATTCTGCTGCCTGCTCCCTTAGAGTTAAACTTGCTTGTAAATCCTCAACCTCCAGTGACTGTTTTTGGCAGAGATATACAACACTGTTTTCAGGCTGGCTTCAATGCCGTTTGCGTTGTGATTTCCAGTCTCATTTCTGAAAACAAACTCTTTTGAGCTCTCCCTGTGTTCTAACTACAACTTCTTCTGTTCACGGTGTTATGCTGAATTCTAAGCAGGGACGTTGTTTGATGCTTTTTCACAGACATTTTGAAACAGAATTCTCACAAGCCATTTCCACCATAGGCTTCAAACGGCTTCCTCTGGAACTTGAAAATTGAATTCCTCCAGGCTCGATGTTAGAAGCACATTCTGTTGCCGGCCTGCTTACGCTTAAACTTTCTTGTAAAACCTCAACCTCCAGGGAGTGTTTTTGGCAGCGACATAAAACACGCTATTCAGGCAAGTTTGAATGCCGTTTGCAGTGTGGTTTCGTGTCTAATTTCCAAAAACAAACTCTTTTGAGCTCTACCTCTCTTCAAACAACCACTTCTTCTGTTCAGTGAGTTATGCTGGTTTCTAAGCAAGGAAGCTTCTCTGATGCTTTTTCACAGAGATTTTGAAACAGAATTCTCAAAAGTCTGTTCCACCATAGGCTCCGATGTGCTTCCCCATGGAACTTGCAAACCTGAATACCTGCAGGATAGATGTGAGAAGCACATTCTGCCACCTGCTTCCTTAGAGTTAAACTTGCAAGTAAAACTTCAAAGTACTTAGAGACAAACTTGCTTGGAACAGCTCAAACTACAGTGAGTGTTTTTGGCAGACACATACAACACACGTTTCAGGCCTGTTTGAATGCCATTTGCAGTGTTATTTCGATTCTAATTTCCGAAAACAAACTCTTTTGAGCTCCACCTCTGTTCTAACTACCAC
>NW_007739608.1:52085-54172 GCF_000696425.1 Galeopterus variegatus | reverse complement strand
GGAACTTGCAAACCTGAATACCTGCAGGATAGATGTGAGAAGCACATTCTGCCACCTGCTTCCTTAGAGATAAACTTGCTTGGAACAGCTCAAACTACAGTGAGTGTTTTTGGCAGACACATACAACACACGTTTCAGGCCTGTTTGAATGCCGTTTGCAGTGTGATTTCGATTCTAATTTCCGAAAACAAACTCTTTTGAGCTCCACCTCTGTTCTAACTACCACTTCTTCAGTTCAGTGAGTTATGGTGGATTCTAAGCAGGGAAGCTTTTCTGATCCTTTTTCACAGAGATTTTGAAACAGAATCCTCAAAAGCCGTTTCAACCATTGCCTCCAATAGGCTTCCCCATGGAACTTGCAAACCTGAATTCCTACAGTCTAGGTGTGAGAAGCACATTATGCAGCCTATTCCCTTAGAGTTATACTTGCTTGTAAAAGCTCACCACCAGTGAGTGTTTCTGGCAGAGATATACAGCACACTTTTCCGTTGTGTTTCAATGCCATTTGTAGTGTGATTTCACGTAATAGTTCCAAAAACAATCTCTTAGGAGCTCTACCACTGTTCTAACTACCATATCTTCTGTTCAGTGAGTTATGCTTGATTGTAAGTGGGGAAGGTTCTCTGACCCTTACTCATTTTGAAATAGAAATCTCACAAGCTGTTTCTATCATAGGCTCCAATGGGCTTCCCCATGGAACTAGCACTCCTGAATTCCTACAGGTTAGATGAGAGAAACACATGGTGCTTCCTTATCCCTTAGAGTTATACTTGCTTGTAAAAGCTCAACCTCCAGTGAGTATTTTTGGCAGAGATATTCATAACACTGTTCAAGCATGTTTGAATTACATTTGCAGTGTGATTTTGAGTCTAATTTTCAAAAACAAACTCTTATGAGCTCTACCTCTGTTCTAAATACCACTTCTTGGGTTCAGGAAGTTATGCTGGATTCTAAGCGGGGAAGCTTCTCTGACGTTTTTGGACAGAGATTTTGAAACAGAAGTCTCACCAGCCGTTTTCACCATAGGCTCCAATGGGCATCCCCATGGAACTTGCAAACCTGAATTCCTACACGCTAGATGTGAGAATCACATTCGGCTGCCTGCTCCCTTAGAGTTAAACTTGCTTGTAAAAGCTCACATCCAGTGAGTGTTTTGGGCAGAGATATACAACACACTTTTCAGGCTTGTTTGAATGCCGTTTGCACTGTGATTTCCCATTACATTTCTGAAAAAAAACTATTTTGAGCTCTCCCTCTTTTCTAACTACCACTTCTTCGGTTCAGGGAGTTATGCTGGATTCTAAGCAGGGAACGTTTTTTGATGCTTTATCCCAGACATTTTGAATGAGAATACTCACAAGCTGTTTCCACCATAGGCTCTCATGGGCTTCCCAATAGAACACGCAAAAATGAATTCCCACAGGCTAGATGTGAGAAGCACATTCTGCCGCTTGTTTCCTTTGGGTTAAAATTACCTGTTAAAGCTCAATCTCCAGTGAGTCTTTTTGGCAGAGATATACATCACAATGTTCTCCCCTGTGTGAAGGCTGTTTTCAGTATGATTTCACGTCTAATTTCCAAAAACAAACTATTTTGATCTCTAACTCTGTTCTAACTACCACTTCTTCAATTCAGTGAGTTATCCTGATTCTAATTGGGGAAGCTTCTCTGACGCATTTTCAAAGTGATTTTTAAACGGAATTCTCAAAAGCCCTTTCAGTCATAGCCTCCAATGGGATTCTCCGTGGAACTCACATGCCTGAATTCCTACAGGTTAGATGTTAGAAGCACATCCTGCTGATGGCCACCTTTGAGTTAAACTTGCTTGTAAATGCTCAACATCCAGTGAGTGTTTTTAACAGAGATATAAAACACACTTTTCAGGCCTGTTTGAATGCCGTTTGCAATGTGATTTCCCGTCTAATTTCTGAAAACAAACTCTTATGAGCTCTACCTCTGTTCTAACTACCACATCTTAGGTTCAGTGAGTTATGCTGAATTGTTAGCAGGGAAGGTTTTCTGATGCTTATTCACAGAGATTTTGAAACAGAACTCTCACAAGCCTTTTTCAGGCCTGTTTGAATGCC
>NW_007739608.1:45296-51312 GCF_000696425.1 Galeopterus variegatus | reverse complement strand
ACAGAGATTTTGAAACAGAACTCTCACAAGCCTTTTTCAGGCCTGTTTGAATGCCATTTGCAGTTCGATTTGAGTCTAATTTCCGCAAACAAACTCTATTGAGCTCCACCTCTGTTCCGAATACCACTTCTTCAGTTCAGTGAGTTATGGTAGATTCTAAGCATGGAAGCGTCTCTGACACTTTTTCACAGAGATTTTGAAACAGAATTCTCACAAGCCGTTTCAACCATAGCCTCAAAAGGGCTTCCCCATGGAACTTGCAAACCTGAATTCCTACAGTCTAGATGTGAATAGCACATTATGCAGCCTATTCCCTTAGTGTTAAACTTGCTTTTCAAAGCTCACATCCAGTTAGTTTTTCTGGCAGAGATATACAGCATACATTTGCGTCGTGTTTGAATGCCATTTGCATTGTGATTTCACCTCTAATTTCCGGAAACAAAATCTTATGAGCTCTACCTCTGTTCTAACAACCACATCTTCGGTTCAGTTAGTTATGCTGGATTGTAAGCGGGGAAGGTTCTCTGACCCTTACTCATTTTGAAACAGAATTCTCACAAGCCGTTTCTACCAAAGGCTCCAATGGGCTTCCCCATGGAACTTTCAAACCTGAATTCCTAAAGGCTAGATGCGAGATGCACTTTCTGCTGCCTGCTCCATTAGTGTTAAACTTGCTTTTAAAAGCTCAACCTCCAGTGAGTGTTTTTGCATAGATATACAACAGACTTTCCCTGCGTGTTTGAATGCCGTTCAGAGTGTGGTTTCGGTTCTAATTGCCAAAAACAAACTCTTTTGATCTCTTCCTCTGTTCTAACTACAACATCTTCACTTCAGTGAGTTATGCTGGATTCTAGGAGAGGAAGGTTTTCTGACGCTTATTCACAGAGATTTTGAAACAGAATTCTCACAAACCTTTTCCACCATAGACTCCAATGTGGTTCCCCATGGAACTTGCAAACCTGAATTCCTACAGGCTAGATGTGAGAAGCACATTCTGTTTCTTGATCACTTAGTAATACTTGCTTGTACAAGGTAAACCACAAGTGAGGGTTTTTGGCAGAGATATACAGCACAATATTATAGCCTGTGTATGTCGTTTACAGTGTGAGTTTTCATCTATATTTCAAAAACATACTCTTAATAGCTGTACCTCTATTCTAACTACCACTTCTTCGGTTCAGTGAATTATGCTGCATTCTAAGCGGCTAAGCTCTCTGACGCTTTTTCACAGAGATTTTGAAACAGAATTCTCACAAGACATTTCCACAATAGGTTCCAAAGTGCTTCAACATGGAACTTGCAAACCTGAATTCCTAAAGGCTAGATGTGAGATGCACATTCTGCTCCCTGCACCCTTAGAGTTAAACTTGCTTGTAAAAGATCACCTCCATTGAGTCTTTCTGGCAGAGATATACAGCACAATTTTCCTTTGTGTTTGAATGCCGTTTGCACTGTGATTTCACGTCTAATTTCCGAAAACAAACTCTTTTGAGCTCTAACTATCTTCTAACTACCACATCTTCTGCTCAGTGAGGTATGCTGGATTCTAAGCAGCTAGCTATCTGATGGTTTTTCACAGAGATTTTGAAACAGAATTCTCACAAGCCTTTTCCACCATAGGATCCAATTGGCTTCACCATGGAACATGGAAAACTGAGTCCTACAGGCTAGATGTGAGAAGCACATTATGTTTCCTGCTCCCTTAGAGATAAACTTACTAGTAAAAGATCAACCTCCAGTGAGTGTTTTGGGCAGAGATATACAACACACTTTTCATGCTTGTTTGAATGCCATTTGCAGTGTGATTTCGTGTCTAAATTCTGAAACCAAACTGTTCTGAGCTCTAACTCTGTTCTACCACATGTTCGGTTCAGTGAGTTATGCAGGATTCTAAGAGTGGAAGCTTCTCTGACGCTTATTCACAGAGATTTTGAAACAGAATTCTCACGGGCCATTTCAACCATAGACTCTAATGGACTTCCCAGTAGAACTTGCAAACCTGAATTCCTACAGGCCAAAAGGGAGAAGCACATTCTGCCGCTTGTTTGCATAGAGTTAAAATTGCGTGTAAAAGCTCAAACTCCATTGAGTGTTCGGGTAGAGATATACAACACAGTTTTTACGCCTGTTTGAATGCCGTTTTCGGTGTGATTTCAAGTCTAATTTCCAAAAACAAACTGTTTTGAACTACACCTCTGTTTTAACTACCAATTCTTCAGTTCAGTGTGTTATGGTGGATTCTATGTGGGGAAGGTTCTCTGACGCTTTTGGACAGAGATTTTGAAACAGAATTCTCAAAAGCCTTTTCCACCATAGGCTCCAATGTGCTTACCCATGGAATTTGCAAACCTGTATTCCGAGAGCCTAGATATGAGAAGCACATTCTGTTTCCTGCTCCCTTAGCGTTAAACGTGCTTGTAAAATATCAACCTCCAGTGAGTGTTTTTGGCAGAGATATACAACAGACTTTTCCCGGGTGTTTGTATGCTGTTTT
The DNA here is from genome assembly GCF_000696425.1 of Galeopterus variegatus. Classification (NCBI taxonomy): domain Eukaryota; kingdom Metazoa; phylum Chordata; class Mammalia; order Dermoptera; family Cynocephalidae; genus Galeopterus; species Galeopterus variegatus. The sequence continues at coordinate 48,818 of NW_007739608.1, read as the reverse complement.
GGGTGTGATTTCGGGTCTAATTTCCAAAAACAAACACTTTTGAACTTTACCTCTGTACTAACTACAACCTCTTCGGTTCAGTGAGTTATGCTAGATTCTAGGTGAGGAAGTTTTTCTGACGCTTATTCACAGAGATTTTGATACAGAATTCTCACAAGCTTTTTGCACCATAGGCCCTTATGGGCTTCCCAATAGAACTTGCAAACCTCAATTCCTACAGTCTAGATGTGATAAGCACATTCAGCCCCTTGTTTCCTTAGAGGTAAAATTACTTGTAAAAGCTCAACATCCAGTGAGTGTTTCTGGCAGAGATTTACAACACACTTTTCACGCTTGTTCAAATGCCGTTTTCAGTATGATTTTGCGTCTAAATTCCGAAAACAAACTCTTTTGACCTCTAACTCTGTTCTAACTACCACATTTTCGGTTCAGTGAGTTATGCAGGATTGTAAGAGGGGAAGCTTCTCTGATGCTCATTCACAGAGATTTGGAAACAGAATTCTCACAAGTCGTTTCCACCATAGGCTCTAATAGGCTTAACCATAATACTCACATACCAGAATTCCTACAGGCTAAATGTGAGAAGCACATTCTGCTGTCTAATGCCTGAGAGATAAACTTGATTTGAAAAGCTCAACCCCCAGAGAGTTTTTGCAGAGATATAGAACACACTTTTCAGTACTGTTTGAATGCCATTTGCAGTATGATTTCGTGTCTAATTTCCAAAAACCAACTCCTTTGAGCTCTACCTGTGTTCTAACTACCACTTCTTCGGATCGGGGAGTTATACTGAATTCTAAGAGGGGAAGCTTCTCTGAAGCTTCTTCCCAGAGATTTTGAAAGAGAATTCTCATAAGCTGTTTCCACCATAAGCTCTAATGGGCTTCCCCATGGAACTTGCAAATCTTAATTCCTATAGGCTAGATGTGAGAAGCACATAATCCTGCCTGCTCCCTTAGAGGTAAACTTGCTTCTCATAGTTCAACCTCCAGTGACTGTTTTTGTTAGACATATACAACACACTTTTCAGGCCTGTTTGAATGCCGTTTCCAGTGTGATTTCGTGTCTAATTTCCAGAAATGAACTCCTTTGAGCTGTACCTCTATTCTAACTACCACTTTTTCGGTTCAGTGAGTTATGCTGGATTCTAAGCTGGGAATCTTCTCTGACGCTTTTGCTCAGAGACTTTGAAACAGAATTCTCAAAAGCTGTTTCCACCATAGGCTCCAATGGGCTTCCCCATGGAACTTGCAAACCTGATTTACAATGGAATAGATGTGAGAAGCACATTTTCCTACCTGCTGCCTTAGTGTTCAACTTGCTTGTAAAAGCTCAACCTCCACTGAGTGTTTCTGGTAGAGCTATACAACAAATTTTTCAGGCTTGTTTGATTGCTGCTTGTAGTGTGATTTAGGGTCTAATTTCCGAAACCAAACTCTTTTGAGCTCTCCCTGTGTTCTCCCTACTACTTCTTCGGTTCAGGGAGATATACTGGATTCTAAGTGGGGAAGGTACTCTTCGGCTTTTTCCCAGAGATTTTGTAACAGTATTCTCACATGTCGTTTCCACCATAGACTCTAATGGAATTCCCAACAGAACCTGTTAAGCTGAATTTCTATGGGCCAGAAGTGAGAAGCACATTCTGCAGCTTGTTTTCTTAGAGTTAAAATTGCTTGGAAAAGCTCAACCTCCACTGAGTGTTTCTGGCAGAGATATACAACACAATTTTCACCCCTGTTTGAATGCCGTTTTCAGTATGATTTCGTGTCTAATTTCTGAATACAAACTCTTTTGATCTCTAACTCTCTTCTTACTACCACTTCTTTGGTTCAGTGAATTATCCTGGACTCTAATTGTGGAAGCTTCTCTGACGCTTTTTCACCGAGATTTTGAAACAGAATTCTCAAAAGCCGTTTCCAACATAGGCTCTAATGGCTTTCCACATGGAACTTGCGAATCTGAATTCATACAGGCTAGATGGGAGAAGCACATTCTGCTGACTGCTCCCTTAGAGTTAAACTTGCATGTAAAAGCTCAACATCCAGTGAATGTTTTCAGCAGAGATCCACAACACAATTTTTAGGCCTGTTTGAATGCCGTTTTCATTGTGCTTTCACGTCTCATTTTCGCAAACAAACTCTCTTGAGCTCTACCTGTGTTCTAACTACCACATCTTCGGTTCAGTTAGTTATGCTGTATTCTAAGTGTGGAAGATTTACTGACGCTTATTCACACAGATGTTGAAAGAGAATTCTCACAAGTCTTTTCAGCCATAGGGTCTAATGGATTTCCCAATAGAACTTGCAAACCTGAATGCCTACAGGCCAGAAATGAGAAGCACATTCTGCCGCTTGTTTCCTTAGAGTTAAAATTGCTTGTAAAAGCTCAAACTCCAGTGAGCGTTCTGGTAGAAATATACAACACATTTTTTAGGCCTGTTTGAATGCCTTTTGAAGTGTGATTTCAGGACTAATTAACGAACCCAAACTCTTTTATGCTCTACCTCTGTTCTAACTACCACTTCTTCAGTTCAGTGTGTTATGGAGGATTCTAAGCGTGGAAGCTTCTCTAACGATTTTTCACAGAAATTTTGAAACCGAAATCTCACATGCCGTTTCCACCATAGGCTCCAATGGGCTTCCCCGTGGAACTTGCAACAGGCTAGATGTGAGAAGTACATTCTGCTTCTTGATCACTTAGTAATACTTGCTTGTAAGAGGTCAACCTCCAGTGAGTGTTTTAGGCAGAGATATACAACACAATATTCCAGCCTCTGTGAATGCCGTTTGCAGTGTGAGTTTGCGTCTAATTTCTGAAAACAAGCTCTTTTGAGCTCTACCTCTGTTCTAACTACCACACCTTCGGTTCAGTGAGTTATGCTGGATTGGAAACGAGGAACGTTCTTAGACGTTTATTCACAGAGATTTTGAAACAGAAATCTCACATGCTGTTTCCACCATAGGCTCCAATTGGCTTCCCCGTGGAACTTGCAAACCTGAATTCCTACAGTCTAGATTTGAGAAGCACATTGTGCTGCTTGTTCCCGAAGAGTTAAACTTGCTTGTAAAGCTCAACCTCCAGGGAGTTTTCTGGCAGAAATATAAAAAACATTTTCAGGCATGTTGAATGCCGTTTGCAGTATGATGTCACGTCTAATTTCTGAAAACAAACTCTTTTGATCTCTACCTCTGTTTTAACTACCACATCCACGGTTCAGTGAGTTGTGCTGGACTCTAAGCGGGGAAGCTTCTCTAATGCTTTTTCACAGAGATTTTGAATCAGAAATGTCACAAACTATTTCCACCATGGCCTCTAATGGGCTTCCCTATAGAACTTGCAAAACTTAATTCCTATAGCGTAGATGTGAGAAACAAATTCTGCTGCCTGTTTCCTTACAGTTACACTTGCTCGTAGACATCAACCTCCATTGACTGTTTTTGGAAGAGATATAGAACACAATATTGAAGCCTGTTTGAATGCCATTTGCAGTGTGATGTCACGTCTAATTTCTGAAAACTCTCT
>NW_007739608.1:38220-45006 GCF_000696425.1 Galeopterus variegatus | reverse complement strand
AAACTCTTTTGATCTCTACCTCTGTTTTAACTACCACATCCACGGTTCAGTGAGTTGTGCTGGACTCTAAGCGGGGAAGCTTCTCTAATGCTTTTTCACAGAGATTTTGAATCAGAAATGTCACAAACTATTTCCACCATGGCCTCTAATGGGCTTCCCTATAGAACTTGCAAAACTTAATTCCTATAGCGTAGATGTGAGAAACAAATTCTGCTGCCTGTTTCCTTACAGTTACACTTGCTCGTAGACATCAACCTCCATTGACTGTTTTTGGAAGAGATATAGAACACAATTTTGAAGCCTGTTTGAATGCCATTTGCAGTGTGATGTCACGTCTAATTTCTGAAAACTCTCTTTTGTTCTCTACGTCTGATCTAACTACCACTTCTTCTGTTCAGTGTTATGATGGATTCTACGTGGGGAAGCTTCTCTGACACTTTTTCACAGAGATTTTCAAACAGAATTCTCACAAGCTGTTTCTGTGCAATAGGCTCCAATGGGCTTCTCCATGGAACTTGCACACCTGAATTCCTATAGGCTAGATGTGAGAAGCACATTCTGCTGTCTACTCCCTTAGAGTTAAACTTGCTTGTAAAAGCTCAACCTCCATTGAGTATTTTTGGCAGAGGTATACAACAGACTTTTCAAGCCTCTTTGATTGCCATTTGCAGTGTGATTTCTCGTCTATTTTCCAAAAACAAACTCTTTTGATCTCTACCTCTGATTTAACTACCAGATCTTTGGTTCAATGAGGTATGCAGGATTCTAAGCCGGGAAGGTTCTCTGACGCTTTTTCACAGAGATTTTGAAAAAGACTTCTCACTAGCTGTTTCCAACATAGGCTCCAATGGGCTTCCCAATAGAACTTGTAAACCTGAATTCTTACATGCTAGATGTGAGAAGCACATTATGCCTCTTGTTCCCCAAGAGTTAAACTTGCTTCTAAATCTCAAACAGCAGTGAGTGTTTCTGGCAGAGATACACAACACACTTTTCAAGCCTTTTTGAATGCTGTTTGCAGTGTGATATCACATCTAATTTCCGAAAACATACACTTTGGAGCTCTACCTCTGTTCTAACTACCACATATTCGGTTCATGGAGATATGCTGGATTTTAAGCGGGGAAGCTTCTCTGACGCTTTTGGAAAGAGAATTTGAAAGAGAAGTCTCACAGGTCGTTTCCACCATAGGCTCCAATGGGCTACCCCATGGAACTTGCAAACCTGAATTCCTAAAATCTAGATGTGAGAAGCACATACTGGTACCTGTTCCCTTAGAGTTAGACTTGCTTGTAAATGCTCAACCTCCAGTGAGTGTTTTTGGCAGAGATATAAAACGCAATTTTCAGGCCAGCTAGAGTGCCCTTTGCAGTGTGGATTTGCATCTAATTTCCAAAAACAAGTCTTTTGTCCTCTACCTCTGTTCTAAATACCACATCTTAGGTTCAGTGAGTTATGCTGGACTCTAAGAGGAAAAGCTTCTCTGACGCTTTTTCTGAGAGTTTTTCAAACAGGATTCTCAAAATCTGTTTCTGCCAAAGGCTTCAAATGGCTTCCCCATAGAACGTTAAACTTGAGCTCCTAAAGGCTTGATGTGAGAAGAACATTCTGGTGCCTGCCACCTTAGAGTTAAACTTTATTGTAAAACCTACCCTCCAGGGAGTATTTTTGTCAGAGACATAAAACACACTTTTTAGGCCAGTTTGATTGGCGTTTGCAGTATGATTTCATGTCTAATTTCCGAAAACAAACTCTTTTGTGCTCTACCTCTCTTCTAACTACCACTTCTTCGGTTCAGTGAATAATGCTGGTTTCTAAGCAGGGAAGCTTCTCTGATGCTTTTTCACAGAGATTTTGAAACAAAATTCTCACAAGCCTTTTCCACAACAGGTTCCATTTTGTTTCCCCATGGAACTTGCAAATCTGAATTCCTAAAGGCTAGATGTGAGAAGCACATTCTGCTACCTGCTTCCTTAGAGATAAACTTGCTCGGAACAGCTCAACCTCCAGTGAGTGTTTTTTGCAGATATATACAACACAGTTATGAGTCCTGTTTCAATGCCGTTTGTAGTGCGATTTCGAGTCTAATTTCCGAAAACAAACTATTTTGAGCTCCACCTCTGTTCAAACTACCACTTCTTCAGTTCAATGGGTTATGGTGGATTCCATGTGCGGAAGCTTCTCTGATGATTTTTCACAGAGATTTTGAAACAGAATTCTCAAAAGCCGTTTCCACCATAGCCTCCAATGGGCTTCCCCATGGAACTTGCAAAGGTGAATTCCTACAGTATAGAAGTGAGAAGCACATTATGCAGCCTATTCCCTTAGTGTCAAACTTGCTTGTAAAAGCTCACCACCAGTGAGTGTTTCTGGCAGAGATATACAGGACACATTTCCATCGGGTTTGAAAGCCGTTTATAATGTGATTTCACGTCTAATTTCCAAAAACAATCTCTTATGAGCTCTACCTCCATTCTAACTACCACATCTTCTGTTCAGTGAGTTATGCTTGATTGTAAGTGGGGAAGGTTCTCTGACCCTTACTCATTTTGAAACAGAATTCTCACAAGCCGTTTCTACCATAGGCTCCAATGGGCTTCCCCATGGAACTTGCATACCTGAATTCCTACAGGCTAGATCAGAGAAGCACATTGTGCTTCCTGATCTCTTAGAGTTATACTTGCTTGTAAAAGCTCAACCTCCAGTGAGTCTTTTTGGAAGAGATATACAACACACATTTCAGGCGTGTTGAATGCCGTTTGCAGTGTAATTTCGAGTCTAATTTTTGAAAACAAACTCTTATGATCTCTACCTCTGCTCTAACTACCACTTATTGGGTTCAATGTTATCCTGGATTCTAAGTGAGGAAGCTTCTCTGACGCTTTTGGACTGAGATTTTGAGACAGAAGTCTCACAAGCCCTTTCCACCATAGTCTCCATTGGGCATCCCCATGGAACTTGCAAACCTGAATTCCTAGAGGCTACATGTGAGAAGCACATTCTGCTGCCTGCACGCTTCGAGTTAAACTTGCGTGTAAATTCTCAAACTCCTGTGAGTTTTTTGGCAGAGATATACAACGAAATTTTGGGGCCTGTTTCAATTCCGTTTGCCATGTGATTTCCCCTCTAATTTTCAATAACGAACCCTTTTAGCTCTACCTCTCTTCTAACTACCAGAACTTCGGTTTAGTGAGTTTTGCTGGATTGTAAGCAGGGAAGGTTATGTGATGCTTATACACAGAGATTTTGAAACAGAATCCTCACATGCCGTTTCCACCATAGGCTCCAAACGTCTGCCCCATGAAATTTGCAAACCTGAATTCCTACAGGTTCAATCTCAGAAGCACATTCGGCTGCCTGCTCCCTTAAAGTTAAATTTTCTTGTAAAAGCTCAGACCCAGTGAGCGTTTTTGGCAGAGATATACAGCACACATTTCCATCGTGTTTGAATGCCGTTTGCATTGTGATTTCTTGTCCCATTTCTGAAAACAAACTCTTTTGAGATCTCCCAGTGTTCTAATTACCAATTCTTCGGTTCAGGGAGTAATGCTAAATTCTAAGCGGGGAAGGTTTTCTGACACTTTTTCACAGACATTTTGAAACAGAATTCTCACAAGCCGTTTCCACCATAGGCTCTAATGGGCTTAACAATAGAACAGGTAAAACGGAATTCCTACAGGCTAGATGTGAGAAGCGCATTCTTCCGCTTGTTTCCTTTGAGTTAAAATTGCTTGTAGAAGCTCAAACTCCAGTGATTGTTTCTGGCCGAGATATACAACACAATTATCACCCNTGAAACAGAATTCTCACAAGCCGTTTCCACCATAGGCTCTAATGGGCTTAACAATAGAACACGTAAAACGGAATTCCTACAGGCTAGATGTGAGAAGCGCATTCTTCCGCTTGTTTCCTTTGAGTTAAAATTGCTTGTAGAAGCTCAAACTCCAGTGATTGTTTCTGGCCGAGATATACAACACAATTATCACCCCTGTTTGAATGCCCTTTTCAGTCTGATTTGACATCTAATTACCGAAAACAAACTCTTTCGATCTCTAACTCTGTTTTTACTACCACTTCTTCGGTTCAGTGAGTTATCATGGCCTCTAAGCCGGGAAGCTTCTCCGAGGCTTTCTCAGAGAGATTTTGAAACAGAGTTCTCACAAGCTGTTTCCGACATAGGATCCAATGGTCTTTCCCATGGAACTTGCAAACTTGAATTCCTACATTCCTGATGTGAGAACCGCATTCTGCTGCCTGTTCACTTAGAGTTAAACTTGCTTGTAAATGCTGAACCTCCAGTGAGTGTTTCTGTCACAGATATACAACAAAATTTTCAGGCCTGTTTGAATTCCATTTGCAGTGTTTTTCGCGTCTAAATTCCAAAAACAAAATGTTTTGAGCTCTCCCTCGGTTCTAACTACCATAACTTCGTTTCAGTGAGTTATGCTGGATTATAAGCAGGAAAGGTGCTCTGACACTTTTTCACAGAGATTTTGACACAGAATTCTCAAAACCCTTTACCCTATAGGCTCCAATGTGCTTCCCAATGTAACTAGCTAACCTGAATTCCTACAGGCTAGATGTGAGAAGCGCATTCTTCCGCTTGTTTCCTTTGAGTTAAAATTGCTTGTAGAAGCTCAAACTCCAGTGATTGTTTCTGGCCGAGATATACAACACAATTATCACCCCTGTTTGAATGCCCTTTTCAGTCTGATTTGACATCTAATTACCGAAAACAAACTCTTTCGATCTCTAACTCTGTTTTTACTACCACTTCTTCGGTTCAGTGAGTTATAATGGCCTCTAAGCCGGGAAGCTTCTCCGAGGCTTTCTCAGAGAGATTTTGAAACAGAGTTCTCACAAGCTGTTTCCGACATAGGATCCAATGGCCTTTCCCATGGAACTTGCAAACTTGAATTCCTACATTCCTGATGTGAGAACTGCATTCTGCGGCCTGTTCACTTAGAGTTAAACTTGCTTGTAAATGCTGAACCTCCAGTGAGTGTTTCTGTCACAGATATACAACAAAATTTTCAGGCCTGTTTGAATTCCATTTGCAGTGTTATTTCGCGTCTAATTTCCAAAAACAAAATGTTTTGAGCTCTCCCTCGGTTCTAACTACCATAACTTCGTTTCAGTGAGTTATGCTGGATTATAAGCAGGAAAGGTGCTCTGACACTTTTTCACAGAGATTTTGACACAGAATTCTCAAAACCCTTTACCCTATAGGCTCCAATGTGCTTCCCAATGTAACTAGCTAACCTGAATTCCTACAGGCTAGATGTGAGAAGCACATTCTGCTGCCTGCTCCCTTAGGGTTTAACTTGCTTGTAAATGCTCAACATCCAGTGAGTTTTTGCAGATATATACACGACACTTTTCATGCCTGATGTTGGATGAGTTTAATTAGAACAATGACCTTGGTCTGATGAGATGACTTAGATAGATGAGCTTGGTCTGATGAGTTTACTTAGATTGATGATTTTGGTCTGATGAGTTTATGTAGATCGATGAGCTTGGTCTTATTATTTTTCCTAGATCGATTAGGTTGGTCTGATTAGTTTTCCTAGATCAATTAGCTTGGTCTGATTAGTTTTCCTAGATCAATTAGCTTGGTCTCATTAGTTCTCCAAGATCTATTAGCTTGGTCTGATTAGTTTTCCTAGATCGATTGGCTTAGTCTGATTCGTTTTGCTAGATCCATTAGCTTGGTCTGATTGCTTTTCTTAGATCGATTATCTTGGTCAGATTGATTGGTTTTCCTTGGTCGATTAGCAATGTCTGATTAGTTTAACTCGATCAATTAGGTTGGTCTGATTAGATTCCCTAGATCGATTAGCTTGGTCTGATTAGTTTTCCTAGATTGATTAGAAGGGTCTGATTGACTAGTTTTCCTAGATCGATTACCATGTTCTGATTGATTAGCTTTCCTAGATCGATTAGCTTGGTCTGATTAGCTTTGCTAAATCGATTAGCTTGGTCTGATTAGCTTTCCTAGATCGATGACGTTGATCTGATGAATTTACTTAGATCGTTGAGCTTGGACTGATGGGTTTACTTGCATCGATGAGATTGGTCTGAAGAGTTTACTTAGATCAATGAGGTTGTTCGGATGAGTTTACTTAGATTGATGAGCTTGGTCTGATTGGTTTACTTGGATCGATGAGCTTCGTCTGATGACTGTACTTAGATCGATGAGCTTGGTCAGATGAGTTTACATAGATCGATTAGCATGGTCTGATGAGTTTATTTATATGGATGAGCTTGGTCTGATGAGTTTACTTAGATCAATGAGCTTGGTCTGATGGGTTTACTTAGATCGATGAGCTTGGACAGATGAGTTTACTTAGATTGATGAGCTTGCTCTGATGAGTTTACTAAGATCGATGAGCTTAGTCTGATGAGTTTACTTAGAATGATCTGCTTGGTCTGAAGAGTTAAATTAGATCAATGGGCTTGGTCTGATGAGTTTACATAGATCGATTAGCTTCGTCTGATGAGTTTATTTAGATCAATGAGCATGGTCTGATGGGTTTACTTAGATCAATGGCCTTGGTCTGATGAGTTTACTTAGATGGATGACCTTGGTTTGATGAGTTTACTTACATGGATGAGCTTGGTCTGATGAGTTAACTTAGATCGATGAGGTTGATATGATGAGTTTACTTAGATCGATGAGCTTGGTCTGATGAGTTTACTTAGATTGATGAGCTTGGTCTGACTGGTTTACTTGGATCAATGAGATTGGTTTGATGAGTTTAGTTAGATGGATGAGCATGATCGGAT
>NW_007739608.1:36325-36559 GCF_000696425.1 Galeopterus variegatus | reverse complement strand
GTTTATTTAGATCGATGAGCTTGGTCTGATGAGTTTACTTAGATCGATGAGCTTGGTCTGACTGGTTTACTTTGATTGATGGGCTTGGTCTGATGAGTTTCCTTAGATGGATGTCCTTGGTTTGATGAGTTTACTTACATGGATGAGCTTGGTCTGATGAGGTTACATAGATCGATGAGTTTGCTCTGATGAGTTTGCTTAGATCAGTGAGCTTGGTCTGATGAGTTTACTTAG
>NW_007739608.1:33756-35210 GCF_000696425.1 Galeopterus variegatus | reverse complement strand
GATGAGTGTACATAGATCGATTAGCTTGGTTTGATAGGTTTTCCTAGATCGATTAGCTTGGTCTGATTAGTTATGCTAGATCGATTTTTTGGGTCTGATTATTTTTAGTAGATCGATAAGCTTGTTCTGATTATTTTCCCTCGATTGATTAGGTTGGTCTGATGAGTTTATTAGATCGATTTGATTGGTCTGATGTGTTTACTTAGATCAATGAGCTTGCTCTGATGAGTTTACTTAGACTGATGAGTTTGGTCTGATGAGTTTACTTAGATCGATGAGCTTGGTCTGATGAGTTTACTTAGATCGATGAGCTTGCACTGATGAGTTTACTTAGATCGATGAGCTTGGTCGAAGGAGTTTATTTAGATCGATCTGCTTGGTCTAAAGTTTAATTAGATCGATGGGCTTGGTCTGATGAGTTTACTTAGATCAATTAGCTTGGTTTCATGAGTTTATTTAGATGGATGAGCTTGGACACATGAGCTTACTTAGATCGATTAGCTTGGTGTGATGGGTTTATTTAGATCGATTAACTTGGTCTCATGAGCTTACTTAATGGATGATCTTGGACAGATGAGTTTACTTAGATCGATAGTCTTAGTCCGATTAGTCTACTTAGAAGGATGAGCTTGGTTTAATGAGTTTACTTACATGGATGAGCTTGGTCTGATGAGTTTACTTAGATCGATGAGCTTGATATGATGAGTTTACTTAGATCGATGCGCTTGGACTGGTGAGATTACTTAGATGGATGAGCTTGGTCTGATGATTTACTTAGATCGATGTACTTGGTCTGATGGGTTTAATAACATCAATGAGCTTTGTCTGATGAGTTTACTTAGATGGATGAGCTTGGTGTGATGAGTTTACTTATATCAATGAGCTTGGACTTATGAGTTTACATGATCGATGAGCTTGGTCTGATGAGTTTACTTAGAACGATTACCTTGGTCAGATGAGTTTAATTAGATTGAATACGTAGGTCTGATGAGTTCACTTAGATCCACTAGCTTTGTGTGATGAGTTTAGTTAAACTGGTTAGCTTGGCATGATGAGTTTAATTAGATCGATTAGCTTGGTATGATGAGTTTACTTAGTTCAATAAGCTTGGTCTGATGAGTTTACTTAGCTCGATAAGCTTGGTCTGATGGGTTTACTTGGATCGATGAGCTTGGTCTGATGAGTTTATTAGATTGATGAGCTTGGTAAGACGTGTTCACATAGAACGATGAGGTTGCTCTGATGAGTTTACTTACATCGATCAGGTTGGTCTGGTGACTTTACTTAGATCGATGAGCTTCATCTGATGAGTTTACTTACATCGATCAGGTTGGTCTGGTGACTTTACTTAGATCGATGAGCTTCATCTGATGAGTTTACTTAGATCGATGAGCTTGGTCTGATGAGTTTATTAGATTGATGAGCTAGGTCGAATGAGTTTACAATGATTGATG
>NW_007739608.1:28541-32756 GCF_000696425.1 Galeopterus variegatus | reverse complement strand
AGAGCTTCATCTGATGAGTTTACTTAGATCGATGAGCTTGGTCTGATGGGTTTACTTGGATCGATGAGCTTGGTCAGATGAGTTTATCAGATTGATGAGCTAGGTCGAATGAGTTTACAATGATTGATGCGCATGGTCTGATGAGTTTACTTAGATGGATGAGCTTGGTCTGATGAGTTTTCTTAGAGTGATGAGCTTGGTCTGATGAGTTTACTTTGATTGATGTGCTTGGTCTGATGAGGTTACTTAGATGGATGTCCTTGGTTTGATGAGTTTACTTACATGGATGAGATTGGTCTGATGAGTTTACTTAGATCGATGAGATTGATATGATGAGTTTAGTTAGATCAATGAGCTTAGTGTGATGAGTTTACTTACACCGATGAGCTTGCTCTGATGAGATTAATTAGGTCGATTGGCTTGGTCTGATGAGTTTACTTACACCGATGAGCTTGCTCTGATGAGATTAATTAGGTCGATTGGCTTGGTCTGATGAGTTTACTTAGATAGATGACATTGGTCTGAAGAGTTTACGTAGATCGATGAGCTTCGTCTGATGATTTTACCTAGATCGATTAGCTTGGTTTGATAGGTTTTTGTACATCGATTAGCTTGTTCTGATTAGTTTTCCTATATCGATTATTTGGGTCTGATTATTTTTCGTAGATCGATAAGCTTGTTCGGATTATTTTTCCTCGATCGATTAGGTTGGTCTGATGAGTTTACTTAGATCGATTAGCTTGCTGTGATGAGTTTACACAGATCGATGAGCTTAGTCAGCTGAGTTTACTTAGATCGATTAGCTTGCTGTGATGAGTTTACACAGATCGATGAGCTTAGTCAGCTGAGTTTACTTAGATCGATGAGTTTTGTCTGATGAGTTGACTTAGATCAATTAGGTCTGTCCGATGAATATAATTAGATCGATGTGCTTGGTCTGATGAGTTTACTTAGATCGAGGAGCTTGGACTGATGAGTTTTCTTAGATCGATGAGCTTGCTCTGCTGAGTTTACATAGACCGATGAGCTTGCTCTGATGAGTTTACTTAGATATATTACCATGGTCTTATGAGTTAAATTAGATCGATTCGCTTGCTCTGATGAGTTTACTTAGATCAATTAGATTGGTCTGATGAGTATAATTAGATTGACGAGCTTGGTCTGATGAGTTTACTTTGATTGATGATCTTCGTTGGATGAGTTCACTTATATCGATTAGCTTGTTCTGATGAATTTACTTAGATTGATGAGCTTTGTCTGATGAGTTTACTTATATCAATTACCTCTGACCGATGAGTTTACTTAGATCGATATGCTTGGTCTGATGAGTTTACTTAGATCGATGAGCTTGGTCTGATGAGTTTACTTATATCGTTGAGCTTGGTCGGATGAGTTTAGTTAGATCGATGAGCTTGTTCTGATGAGTTTACTTTGATGGATGTGCTTGGTGTGATGAGTTTAGTTAGATCGATGAGCTTGTTCTGATGAGTTTACTTTGATGGATGTGCTTGGTCTGATGAGTTTAGTTAGATCGATGNTGTCTGATGAGTTTACTTAGATCGAAGTGCTTTGTCTGATGAGTTTACTTAGATCGATGAGTTTGGTCTGATGAGTTTACTTATATCAATTACCTCTGACCGATGAGTATACTTAGATCGATTTGCTTGGTCTGATCACTTTACTTAGATCGATGAGATTGGTCTGATGAGTTTACTTAGATCGTTGAGATTGGTCGGATGAGTTTAGTTAGATCGATGAGCTTGGTTTGATGAGATTACTTTGATGGATGTGCTTGGTCTAATCAGTTTAGTTAGATCGAGGAGCTTGTTCTGATGAGTTTACTTAAATCAATTTGCTTGGTCTGATGTGTTTACTTAGATCGATGAGCTTGGTCTGATGAGTTTACTTAGAGCGATGAGCTTGGTTTGATGAGTTTATTTAGATCGATGAACTTGGCCTGATAAGCTTACTTGGATCGATGAGCTTGCTGTGATGAGTTTACTTAGATCGATGGGCTTGGTTGGTGAGTTTACTTAGATAGATGAGCTTGGTCTGATGAGTTTACGTAGACCGATGAGCTTGGTCTGATGATTTTACCTAGATCGATTAGCTAGGTTTGATAGGTTTTCCTAGATGGATTTGCTTGGTCTGATTAGTTTTCCTAGATCGATTATTTGGGTCTGATTATTTTTCATAGATCGATAAGCTTGTTCTGATTATTTTTCCTCGATCGATTAGGTTGGTCAGATGAGTTTACTTAGATCGATGAGCTTGCTCTGAAGAGTTTAATTAGATACATCATCATGGTCTGATGAGTTAAATAAGATCAATTCGCTTGCTCTGATGAGTTTACTTAGATCGATTAGATTGGTCTGATGAGTTTACAAAGATTGATGATCTTGGTCTGATGAGTTTACTTGGATCGATGATCTTCGTTGGATGAGTTCACTTATATCGATTAGCTTGTTCTGATGAACTTACATAGATCGATGAGCTTTGTCTGATGAGTTTACTTATATCTACTACCTCTGACCGATGAGTTTACTTAGATCGATTTGCTTGGTCTGATGAGTTTACTTAGATCGATTAGCTTGGTCTGATTATTTTTCCTAGTTCGATTATTAGGGTCTGATTAGATTTAGTAGATCGATTAGCTTGGACTGATTATTTTTCTAAATTGATTAGCTTGGTCTGATGAGTTAATTAGATCGATTAGATTGGTCTCAGGAGTTTACTTAGATCGAATCGCTTGCTCTGAAGAGTTTACTTAGATAGATTAGATTGGTCTGATGAGTTTATTGAGATCGATGAGCTTGGTCTGATGAGTTTTCTTAGATCGATGAGCTTGCTCTGGTGAGTTTACCTAGATCAATTAGCTCTGACCGATGAGTTTAGTTAGACCTTGGCCTGATGAGTTTACTTAGATCGATGAGCTAGGTCTTATGCGTTCATTTTGATCGTTGAGCTTAGTTGGATGAGTTTAGTTAGTTCGATGAGCTTGGTCTGATGAGTTTACTCAGAAGGATGTGCTTGGTGTGATGCGTTTAGATAGATCGATGAGCTTGGTCTGATGAGTTAACTTAGATCGATGAGCTTGGTCTGATGAGTTTATTTAGATTTATGAGCTTGGTCAGATGAGCTTATTTGGATCAATGATCTTCGTTGGATGAGTTCACTTATATCGATTAGCTTGATCTGATGAATTTACTTTGATCGATGAAATTTCTCTGATGAGTTTACTTATATCAATTAACTCTGACTGATGGGTTCACTTAGATTGATTAGCTTGGCCTGATGAGTTTACTTAGATCGATGAGCTTGGTCTGATGGGTTTACTTACATCGACGAGCTCGGTCTGGTGAGGCACTTATATCAATGAGGTCTGTGCGATGAGTTAACTCAGATCGATTAGCTTGGTCGGATGAGTATAATTAGATCGATGAGCTTGGTCGGATGAGTTTACTTACATCAATGTCCTTGCTCTGCTGAATTTATTTAGAGCGATGAGCTTGGTCCGATGAGTTTATTTAGATCGATGAACTTGGCCTGATTAGCTTACTTGGATCGATGAGCTTGCCCTGATGAGTTTACTTAGATCGATGGGCTTGGTCTGATGAGTTTACTTACATAGATGAGCTTGGTCTGATGAGTTTATGTTGATCGATGAGCCTGGTCTGATGATTTTAACTAGATCGATTAGGTTGGTTTGATAGGTTTTCCTAGATCGATTAGCTTGGTCTGACTAGTTTTCCTTGTTCGATTATTTGAGTCTGATTATTTTTCGTAGATCGATAAGCTTTTCTGATTATTTTTCCTCGATCGATTAGGTTGGTCCGATGAGTTTACTTAGATCGATGAGCTTGGTTGGATGAGTTTACTTCGATCAAAGGGCTTGGTCTAATGAGTTTACTTAGATCGATTAGCTTGCTCTGATGAGTTTACACAGATCGATGAGCTTAGTCAGCTGAGTTTACTTAGATCGATGATTTTTGTCTGATGAGATGACTTAGATCAATTAGGTCTGTCCGATGAGTATACTGAGATCGATTTGCTTGGTGTGATGAGTTTACTTAGATCGATGAGCTTGGTTTGATGAGTTTTCTTAGATCGATGAGCTTGCTCTGATGAGTTTACTTAGACCGATGAGCTTGGTGTGATGAGTTTACTTAGATCAATGAGCTTGGTCTGATGAGTTTACTTAGATAGATGAGCTTG
>NW_007739608.1:27448-27741 GCF_000696425.1 Galeopterus variegatus | reverse complement strand
ATGAGTTTACTTAGATCGATTAGATTAGTCTGATGAGTTTACTTAGATCGATGAGCTTGGTTGGATGAGTTTACTACGATCAAAGGGCTTGGTCTAATGAGTTTACTTAGATCGATTAGCTTGCTCTGATGAGTTTACTTAGACCGATGAGCTTGGTGTGATGAGTTAACTTAGATCGATGAGCTTAGTCTGATGAGTTTATTTAGATCGATGAGCTTCGTCTGATGAGTTTACCTAGATCGATGAGCTTGGTCTGATAAGTTTACTTAGATTGATGAGCTTGGTCTCATGAA
>NW_007739608.1:20828-27438 GCF_000696425.1 Galeopterus variegatus | reverse complement strand
ATGAGTTTATTTAGATCGATGAGCTTCGTCTGATGAGTTTACTTAGATCGATGAGCTTGGTCTGATGAGTTTATTTAGATCGATGAGCTAGCCCTAATGAGCTAATTTAGATTGATGAGCTTGCCCTGATGAGTTTACTTAGATCGATGGTCTTTGTCTGAGGAATTTACTTAGATAGATGTGATGGTCTGATGAGTTTAAGTTGATCGATTAGCTTGGTCTGATAGGTGTTCCTAGATCGATTAGCTTGGTCTGATTATTTTTCCTAGATCGATTATTAGGGTCTGATTAGTTTTAGTAGATCGATTAGCCTGGTCTGATTATTTTTCCTAGATCGATTATCTTGGTCTGATGAGTTTACTTAGATCAATGAGCTAGGTCTGATGAGTTTATTATGATCGTTGTGCTTAGTTGGATGAGTTTAGTTAGTTCGATGAGCTTGGTCTGATGAGTTTACTCAGAAGAATGTGCTTGGTCTGATGCATTTAGTTAGATCGATGAGCTTGGTGTGATGAGTTAACTTAGATCGATCAGCTTAGTCTGATGAGTTTATTTAGATCGATGAGCTTCGTCTGATGAGTTTTCCTAGATCAATGAGCTTGGTCTGATAAGTTTACTTAGATCGATGAGCTTGGTGTGATGAGTTTACTTACTTCGATGAGCTTGCTATGATGAGTATAATTAGAGCGATGAGCTTGGTCTGATGAGTTTATTTAGATCAATGTGTTTGGCCTGATGAGCTTACTTGGATCGATGAGCTTGACCTGATGAGCTTACTTTGATCGATGGGCTTGGTCTGATGAATTTACTTAGATCGATGAGCTCGGTCTGATGAGTTTACTTAGATCGATGAGCTTGGTGTAATGAGTTTACTTTGATCGAAGGGCTTGGTAGGATGACTTTACTTAGATCGATTAGGTTGCTATGATGAGTTTACTTAGATTGATGAGCTTGGTCTGATGAGTTTACTTTGATCGATGATCTTTGGATGTGTTCACTTATATCGATTAGCTTTTTCTGATGTATTTACTTAGATCGATGAGCTTTGTCTGAGGAGTTTACTTATATCAATTACCTCTGACCGATGAGTTTACTTAGATCGATTTGCTTGGTCTGATGTGTTTACTTAGATCGATGAGATTGGTCTGATGAGTATACTTTGATCGATGATCTTCTTTGGATGAGTTCATTTATATCGATTAGCTTTTTCTGATGAATTTACTTAGATTGATGAGCTTTGTCGGAGGAGTTTACTTATATCAATTTCCTCTGACCGATTAGTTTACTTAGATCGATTTGCTTGGTGTGATGAGTTTCCTTAGATCAATGAACTTGGTCTGATGAGTTTACTTAGATGGATGTGCTTGGTCTGATGAGTTTACTTAGATGGATGTGCTTGGTCTGATGAGTTTAGTTAGATCGATGAGCTTGGTCTGATGAGTTTGCCTAGATCAATGAGCTTGACTTGTTGAGTTTAGTGAGATCGATGAGATAGGTCTGACGAGTTTACTTAGATCGATGAGCTTGGTCGGATGAGTTTACATAGATCGATGAGCTTGGTCGGATGAGTTTACATAGATCGATGAGCTTGGTGTGATGAGTTTACTTATATCAATGAGCTTGCTCTGATAAGTTTAATTAGATCGATTGGCTTGGTCTGATGAGTTTACTTAGATAGATGCCATTGGTCTGAAGAGTTTACGTAGATCGATGAGCTTGGTCTGATGATTTTACCTAGATCGATTAGCTTGGTTTTATAAGTTTTTGTAGATTGATTAGCTTGGTCTGATTAGTTTTCCTATATCGATTATTTGGGTCTGATTATTTTTCGTAGATAGATAACCTTGTTCGGATTATTTTTCCTCGATGATTAGGTTGGTCTGATGAGTTTACTTAGATCGATTAGCGTGCTGTGATGAGTTTACACAGATCGATGAGCTTAGTCAGCTGAGTTTACTTAGATTGATGAGTTTTGTCTGATGAGTTGACTTAGATCAATTAGGTCTGTCCGATGAGTATAATTAGATCGATGTGCTTGGTCTGATGAGTTTACTTAGATCGAGGAGCTTGGACTGATGAGTTTTCTTATATCGATGAGCTTGGTCTGATGAGTTTACTTAGATGGATGAACTTGGTGTTATGAGTTTACTTACATCGATGAGCTTGCTCTGATGAGTTTAATTAGATCGATTGGCTTGGTCTGATGCGTTTACTTCGATAGATGACATTGGTCTGAAGAGTTTACGTAGATCGATGAGCTTCTTCTGATGATTTTACCTAGATCGATTAGCTTGGTCTGATTAGTTTTCCTATATCGATTATTTGGGTCTGATTATTTTTCGTAGATCGATAAGCTTGTTCGGAATATTTTTCCTCGATCGATTAGGTTGGTCTGATGAGTTAACTTAGATCGATGGGCTTGCTCTGATGAGTTTACTTAGATCGATGAGCTTGCTCTGATGAGTTTACTTAGATCAATTACCGTGGTCTTATGAGTTAAATTAGATCGATTCGCTTGCTCTGATGAGTTTACTTAGATCGATTAGATTGGTCTGATGAGTTCACGTAGATCGATGAGCTTTGTTTGATGAGTTTACTTAGATCGATGTGCTTGGGCTGATGAGGTTACTTAGATCAATTAGCTCTGTCCGATGAGTTTACTTAGATTGATTAGCTTGGTCTGATGAGTTTATTTAGATCGAACATCTTTGTCTGATGAGTTAACTTAGACCAATGATCTTGGTCTGATGAGTTTATTTTGATCGAACATCTTGGTCTAATGAGATAACTTAGATCGATTAGCTTGGTTTCATGAGTTTAATTAGATTGATGAGCTTGGTCTTTTGAGTTTACTTAGATTGATGAGCTTGCTGTGTTGCGTTTGTTTAGATCAATGAGCTGGCTCTGGTGAGTTTACTTAGATCGATGAGCTTGGTGTGATGAGTTAACTTAGATCGATGAGCTTAGTCTGATGAGTTTATTTAGATCGATGAGCTTGGTCTGATGAGTTTACATAGATTGATGAGCTTAGTGTGATGAGTTTACTTACACCGATGAGCTTGCTCTGATGAGTTTAATTAGGTCGATTGGCTTGGTCTGATGAGTTTACTTAGATAGATGACATTGGTCTGAAGAGTTTACGTAGATCGATGAGCTTGGTCTGATGATTTTACCTAGATCGATTAGCTTGGTTTGATAGGTTTTTGTAGATCGATTAGCTTGGTCTGATTAGTTTTCCTATATCGATTATTTGGGTCTGATTATTTTTCGTAGATCGATAAGCTTGTTCGGATTATTTTTCCTCGATCGATTAGGTTGGTCTGATGAGTTTACTTAGATCGATTAGCTTGCTGTGATGAGTTTACACAGATCGATGAGCTTAGTCAGCTGAGTTTTCTTAGAGCGATGAGTTTTGTCTGATGAGTTGACTTAGATCAATTAGGTCTGTCCGATGAGTATAATTAGATCGATGTGCTTGGTCTGATGAGTTTACTTAGATCTATTACCGTGGTCTTATGAGTGAAATTAGATCGATTCGCTTGCTCTGATGAGTTTACTTAGATCGATTAGATTGTTCTGATGAGTATAATTAGATTGACGAGCTTGGTCTGATGAGTTTACTTTGATTGATGATCTTCGTTGGATGAGATCACTTATATCGATTAGCTTGTTCTGATGAATTTACTTAGATTGATGAGCTTTGTCTGATGAGTTTATTTAGATTGATCATTATGGTATGATGAGATAACTTAGACGGATGAGCTTGGTCTGATGAGGTTACTTAGATTGATGAGATTTGTGTGATGTGTTTACTTTGATCAATGTGCTTGGTCTGATGAGTTTACTTAGATAGATGAGCTTGGTTTCATGAGTTTACTTCGAACGAGGAGCTTGGTCTGATGAGATTAATTAGATCGATAAGCATGGTCTGTTGAGTTTAATTAGATGAATAAGCTTGCTCTGATGAGTTTACTGAGATCGATGAGTTTGGTCTGATGAGTTTACTTAGATCGATTAGCTTGCTCTGATGAGTTTACATAGATCGATTAGCATGGTGTGATGAGTTTACTTAGATCGATTAGCTTGCTCTGATGAGTTTACATAGATCGATTAGCATGGTGTGATGAGTTTACTTAGATCAATTAGCTTTGTCTGATGAGTTTACTTAGATCGATAGGCTTGGTCTGATGAGTTTACTTAGATCGATGAGCTTGGTGTGTTTATTTTACTTAGATCGATGCGCTTGGTCTGTGGAGTTTACTTAGATCGATTAGCTTGCTCTGATGAGTTTACTTAGATAGATGAGCTTCGTCTGATGAGTTTGCTTACATCGATGAGCTTGGTCTGATGAGTTTACTTAGATCTATTAGCTCTGCCCAATGTGTTTACTGAGATTGATGAGCTTTGTCTGATGAGTTTACTTAGATCAATGAGCTTGGTCTGATGAGTTTACTTAGATCGATATGATTGGTCTTATGAGTTTACTTAGATCGATGAGCTTGGTCTGATAAGTTTACTTAGATCGATGAGCTTGGTCTTGATGAGTTTACTTAGATCGATGAGCTTGGTCTGATGAGTTTACTTCGATCAATTAGCTCTGTCCGATGAGTTTTCTTAGATCGATGAGCTTGGTCTGATGAGTTTGTTTAGATCGATCTTCTTGGTAGGATGAGATAACTTAGACGGATGAGCTTGGTCTGATGAGGCTAATTAGATGGATGAGATTGGTGTGATGTGTTTACTTTGATCAATGTGCTTGGTCTGATGAGTTTACTTAGATCGATGAGCTTGGTCTCATGAGTATACATCGATCGAGGAGCTAGGTCTGAGGAGATTAATTAGATTGATAAGCATGGTCTGATGAGTTTAATTAGATGAATAAGCTTGCTCTGATGTGTTTACTTAGATCGATTAGTTTGGTCTGATGAGTTTAGTTAGATCGATTAGCTTGGTCTGATTAGTTTTCCTAGATCGGTTAGGTGGGTCTGTTTAGTTTTACTAGATTGACTAGTTGGGACTGTTTAGTTTTCCTAGATAGATTACTTGGGTCTGATTTGTTTTCCTAGATAGATTGGCATAGCCTAATTAGTTTACTATATCTACTAGCTTGGTCTTGTTAGTGTTCCTAGATCGATTTTTTTGGTCTGATTAGTTATCCTAGATTGATTAGCTGGGTCTTATTAGTTTTCCTAGCTCGATTAGCCTGATCTGATTCATTTTACTAGACAGATTAGTTGGGTCTGATTAGTTTTCCTAAATCAATTAACTTGGTCTGATTAGTTTTCCTAGATCGATTTGTCAGGTCTGATTAGTATTCCTAGATCGATTAGCTTGGTCTGATTATTTTCCTAGATTTATTGGCTTTGTCTGATTAGTTTTCCTAGATCAATTAGCTTGGTCTGATTATATTTCCTAGATCGATTAGCTTGGTCTGACGAGTTTACTTAGATCGATGAGCTTGGTGTGATGAGTTTACTTAGATCGATGGCCTTGGTCTAATGAGTTTAATTAGATCGAATAGTTGCTCTGATGAGTTTATTAGATCGATGAGATTGGTCTGATGAGTTTACTTTGATCGACTAGCTTGGTCTGATGAGTTTACTTAGATCAAATAGCTCTGTCCGATGAGTTTATTAGATCGATTAACTTGGTCTGATGAGTTTACTTAGATCGAAGAGCTTGCTCTGATAAGTTTATTTAGATCGATGAGCTCCGTCTCATGAGTATACTTAGATCGATTAGCTTGGTTCCGATGAGTTTACATAGATAGATGAGCTCGGTCTGATGAGTTCACTTAGATCGATATGCTTGGTCTGATGAGTTTACTTAGATCGATGAGCTTGGTGTGTTGATTTTAACTAGATCGATTATCTTGGTCTGATGAGTTTATTTAGATCGAAAATCTTGGTCTGATGAGTTAACTTAGACCACTGTGCTTGGTGTGATGAGTTTTTTTTGATCGATCATCTTGGTCTGATGAGATAACTTAGAGTGATGAGCTTGCACTGATGAGTTTACTTAGATCGATGAGCTTGGTCTGATGAGTTTTCTTAGATCGATGAGCTTGGTCTGATGAGTTTACTTAGATCGATTAGCTCTGTGTGATGTGTTTACTTAGATCGATGAGTTGGTCTGATGAGGTTAAGTTGATCGATGAGCTTGCTCTGTTGAGTTTAGTTAGATCGTTGAGCTTGGTGTGATGAGTTTAATTAGATCGGTGAGCTTGGTCTGATGAGTTTTCCTAGATCGATTAGCTTGGTCTGATTAGTTTTCCTAGATTGATTAGCTTGGTCTGATTATTTCTGCTGGATCGATTAGCTTGTGCTGATTAGTTTTCCTACATTGATTGGCTTGGTCTAATTAGTTTTCGTAGATCTACAAGCTTGGTCTGATTAGTTTTCCTAGATCCATTAGTTGGGTCTGATTAGTTTTCCTAATAAAATTTGCATGGTCTGATTAGTTTTCCTAGATCGATTAGCTGGGTCTTATTAGTATTCCTAGCTCAATTAGCCTGGTCTGATGAGTTTTACTAGATCGATTAGTTGGGTCTGATTAGTTTTCCTAGATCAATTAGTTTGCTCTGATTAGTTTTCCTAGATCAATTAGTTTG
>NW_007739608.1:18635-20776 GCF_000696425.1 Galeopterus variegatus | reverse complement strand
GATGAGCTTGGTCTGATGAGTTTACTTAGATCGATGAGCTTGGTCTGATGAGTTTATTTAGATTGATGAGCTTGGTCTCATGAGTTTACGTTGAACAATGTACTCGGTCTGATGAGTTTACTTAGATCGAGGTAATTGGTCTGATGAGTTTAATTAGATTGATGAGATTGGTGTGATGAGTTTACTTAGATTGATGGGCTTGGTCTAATGAGTTTAATTAGATCGAATAGCTTGCTCTGATGAGTTTACTTAGATCGATGAGCTTGGTCTGATGAGTTTACTTTGATCGATGAGCTTGGTCTGATGAGTTTACTTAGATCAATTAGCTCTGTCCGATGAGTTTACTTAGATCGATGAGCTTGGTCTGATGAGTTTATTTAGATTGATGAGCTTGGTCTCATGAGTTTACGTTGAACAATGTACTCGGTCTGATGAGTTTACTTAGATCGAGGTAATTGGTCTGATGAGTTTAATTAGATTGATGAGATTGGTGTGATGAGTTTACTTAGATTGATGGGCTTGGTCTGATGAGTTTAGTTAGATCGAATAGCTTGCTCTGATGAGTTTACTTAGATCGAGGAGCTTGGTCTGATGAGTTTACTTAGATCGATGAGCTTGGTCTGATGAGTTTACTTTGATCGATGAGCTTGGTCTGATGAGTTTACTTAGATCAATTATCTCTGTCTGATGAGTTTACTTAGATCGATTAGCTTGGTCTGATGAGTTTACGAAGATCAATGTGCTTGGTCTGAGGAGTTTATTTAGATCGATGAGCTTGGTGAGATGAGTTTAGTTAGATCGAAGGGCTTGGTCTGATGAGTTTTCTTGGATCGATTAGCTTTCTCTGATGAGTTTACTTAGATCGATTAGCTTGGTCTGATGAGTTTACGTAGATCGATTAGCTTGGTCTGATAAGTTTTCCTAGATCGATTACATTGGTCTAATTAGTTTACCTAGATCGATTAGCTTGATCTGATTATTTTTCCTGGATCGATTAGCTAGGTCTGATTAGTTTTCCTAGATTGATTGGCTTGGTCTAATTAGTTTTCCTAGATCTACTAGCTTGGTCAGATTAGTTTTCCTAGATCGATTAGCTTGGTCTAATTAGTTTTCCTAGATCGATTAACTTGGTATGATTAGTTTTCCTAGATCGATTAGATTGGTCTGATTAGTTTTCCTAGATTGATTAGTTGGGTCTGATTAGTTTTCCTAGATTTACTAGTTGGGTCTGATTAGTGTTCCTAGATAGATTACTTGGATCTGATTTGTTTTCCTAGATGGATTGGCTTAGCCTAATTAGTTTTCCTAGATCTACTATCTTGGTCTGGTTAGTTTTCCTAGATCGATTACTTGGGTCTGATTAGTTTTCCTTGATTGATTATCTGGGTCTTATTAGTTATCCTAGCTCGATTAGCCTGGTCTGATTGGTTTTACTAGATAGATTAGTTGGGTCTGATTAGTTTTACTAGATAGATTAGGTGGGTCTGATTAGTTTTCATAGATAGATTAGTTTGGTCTCATTAGTTTTCCGAGATCGATTCGGTTGGTCTGATTAGTTTTCCTATATTTCTTGGCTTAGTCTGATTAGTTTTCCTAGATCAATTAGCTTAGTCTGACCATATTTCCTAGATCAATTAGCTTGGTCTGACGAGTTTACTTAGATCGAATAGCTCTGTCCAATGAGTTTAATTAGATCGATTAGCTTGGGCCGATGAGTTTAGATAGATCGATGAGCTCGGTCTGATGAGTTTACTTAGATCGATGTGCTTGGTCTGATGAGTTTACTTAGATCAATGTGCTTGGTCTGATGAGTTTACTTCGATCGATGTGCTTGGTCCAATGAGTTTATTTGGACCGATGAGCTCGGTCTAATGAGTTTACTTTGATCAATGAGCTTGGTCTGATGAGTTTACTTACATAGATGTGCTTGGTCTGATGAGTTTACTTAGATTGATGAGCTTGGTGTGATGAGTTTACTTAGATCGATGGGCTTTTTCTAATGAGTTTAATTAGATAGAATAGCTTGCTCTGATGAGTTTACTTAGATCGAAGACATTGGTCTGATGTGTTTACTTTGATAGATTAGCTTGGTCTGATGAGTTTACTTAGATCAATTAGCTCTGTCCAATGAGTTTACTTAG
>NW_007739608.1:16433-18039 GCF_000696425.1 Galeopterus variegatus | reverse complement strand
ATGAGTTTACTTAGATCGATGAGCTTGGTATGATGAGTTTACTTAGATCGAAAGTCATTGTGTGATGAGTTTAGTTAGATCGATTAGCTTTCTCTGATGAGTTAACTTAGATCAATGAGCTTGATTGATGAGTTTACTTACATCGATGAGCTCCGTCCGATGAGTTAACTTAGATCGATGAGCTCGGTCTGATAAGTTTACTTAGATCAATGTGCTTGGCCTGATGAGTTTACTTAGATCTATTACAGTGGTCTGATGAGTTTACTTAGATTGATGTGCTTGGTCTGATGAGTTTACTTAGATCGATGAGATTGGTCTGGTGAGTGTACTTCGATTGATGAGATTGGTGTGATGAGTTTACTTAGATCGATTAGCTTTCTCTGATGAGTTTATTTAGATTGATCACCATGGCATGATGAGATAACTTAGACGGATGAGCTTGGTCTGATGAGGTTATTTAGATTGATGAGATTAGTGTGATGTGTTTACTTTGATCAATGTGCTTGGTCTGATGAGTTTACTTAGATCGATGTGCTTGGTCTCATGAGTTTACTTCGATCGAGGAGCTTGATCTGATGAGATTAATTAGATCGATAACATGGTCTGTTGAGTTTAATTAGATGAATAAACTTGTTCTGATGAGTTTACTGAGATCGATGAGTTTGGTCTGATGAGTTTACTAAGATCGATTAGCTTGCTCTGATGAGTTTATATAGATCGATTAGCTTGGTGTGATGAGTTTCCTAAGATCAATTAGATCTGTCCGATGAGTTTACTTAGATCGATAGGCTTTGTCTGATGAGTTTACTTAGATTGATTACCTTGGTCTGACGAGTTTACTTAGATCGATTAGCTATGTCCGATGAGTTTACTTATATCGATCAGCTTGGTCCGATGAGTTTACTTCGATCAAAGTGCTCGGTTTGAGGAGTTTACTTAGATCGATTAGCTTGCTCTGATGACTTTACTTAGATCGATGAGCTTGGACTGATGAGTTTACTTAGATCGATTAGCTCGGTCTAATGAGTTTAATTAGATCGAACAGCTTGCTCTATTAGTTTACTTAGATTGATGAGATTGGTCTGATGAGTTTACTTTGATAGACTAGCTAGGTCTGATTAGTTTACTTAGATCAATTAGCTCTGTCCGATGAGTTTATTAGATCGATTAACTTGGTCTGATGAGTTTACTTAGATCGAATAGCTTGGTCTGATAAGTTTACTTAGATCGATGAGCTCCGTCTCATGAGTTTACTTAGATGGATGAGCTTGGTCTGATGGGTTTACTTAGATCGATGTGCTCGGTCTGATGAGTTTACTTAGATTGAGGTGCTTGGTCTTATGAGTTTACTTAGATTGATGGGCTTGGTGTGATGAGTTTACTTACATCGATGGGCTTGGTCTAATGAGTTCAATTAGATCGAATAGCTTGTTCTGATGAGTTTATGTAGATCGATGACCTTGGTCTGATTAATTTACTTAGATCAATTAGCTCAGTCTGATGAGTTTACATAGATCGAATAGTTTGGTCTGATGAGTTTACTTAGATCGATGATCTGGGTCTGATGAGTTTACTTAGATCGAGGAGCTTGGTCTGATGAGTTTTC
>NW_007739608.1:14587-15435 GCF_000696425.1 Galeopterus variegatus | reverse complement strand
AGTTTACTGAGATCGATGAGCTGGGTCTGATGAGTTTATTTAGATCAATGTGCTTGGTCTGATGAGTTTACTTAGATCGATGAGCTTGGTCTGATGAGTTTAATTAGATCGATGTGCTTTCTCTGATGAGTTAACTTAGATCAATGAGCTTGGTCTGATGAGTTTACTTACATCGATGAGGTCCGTCCGATGAGTTAACTTAGATCGATGAGCTCGGTCTGATAAGTTTACTTAGATCGATGTGCTTGGCCTGATGAGTTTACTGAGATCGATTACAGTGGTCTGATGAGTTTACTTAGATTGATGTGCTTGGTCTGATGAGTTTACTTAGATCGATGAGATTGGTCTGGTGAGTGTACTTCGATCGATGAGATTGGTGTCATGAGTTTACTTAGATCGATTAGCCTTCTCTGATGAGTTCATTTAGATTGATCATCATGGTATGATGAGATAACTTAGACGGATGAGCTTGGTCTGATGAGGTTATTTAGATTTATGAGATTAGTGTGATGTGTTTACTTTGATCAATGTGCTTGGTCTGATGAGTTTACATAGATCGATGAGCTTGGTCTCATGAGTTTACTTCGATCGAGGAGCTTGGTCTGATGAGATTAATTAGATTGATAAGCATGGTCTGTTGAGTTTAATTAGATGAATAAGCTTGCTCTGATGAGTTTTCTGAGATCGATGAGTTTGGTCTGATGAGTTTAATAGATCGATTAGCTTGCTCTGATGAGTTTACATAGATCGATTTGCTCTGCCCAATGTGTTTACTTAGATTAATGAGCTTGGTCTGATGAGTTTACTTAGATCGATGAGCTCAGTCTGATGAGTTTACTTACATCGAT
>NW_007739608.1:13406-14362 GCF_000696425.1 Galeopterus variegatus | reverse complement strand
GATGAGTTTGTTTAGATCGATCTTCTTGGTATGATGAGATAACTTAGACGGATGAGCTTGGCCTGATGAGGTTACTTAGATTGATGAGATTGGTGTGATGTGTTTACTTTGATCAATGTGCTTGGTCTGATGAGTTTACTTAGATCGATGAGCTTGGTCTCATGAGTTTACTTAAATCGAGGAGCTTGGTCTGATGAGATTAATTAGATTGATAAGCGGGGTCCGATTAGTTTAATTACATGAATAAGCTTGCTCTGATGAGTTTACTTAGATCGATTAGTTTGGTCTGATGAGTTTAGTTAGATCGATTAGATTGGTCTGATTAGTTTTCCTACATCGGTTAGTTGGGTCTGATTTGTTTTCCTAAATTGACTAGTTGGGTCTGTTTAGTTTTCCTAGATAGATTACTTGGGTCTGATTTGTTTTCCTAGATGGATTGACCTAGCCTAATTAGTTTACTATATCTACTAGCTTGGTCTGGTTAGTGTTCCTAGATCGATTTTTGGGTCTGATTAGTTTTCCTAGTTCGATTAGCTGGGTCTTATTAGTTATCCTAGCTCGATTAGCCTGGTCTGATTGGTTTTACTAGATAGATTAGTTGGGTCTGTTTAGTTTTACTAGATAGATTAGGTGGGTCTGATTAGTTTTCATAGATAGATTAGTTTGGTCTCATTAGTTTTCCGAGATCGATTCGGTTGGTCTGATTAGTTTTCCTTGATCGATTAGTCAGGTCTGATTAGAATTCCTAGATCGATTAGCTTGGTCTGATTATTTTTCCTATATTTCTTGGCTTAGTCTGATTAGTTTTCCTAGATCAATTAGCTTAGTCTGACCATATTTCCTAGATCAATAAGCTTGGTCTGACGAGTTTACTTAGATCGAATAGCTCTGTCCGATGAGTTTAATTAGATCGATTAGCTTGGGCCGATGAGTTTAGATAGATCGATGAGCTCGGT
>NW_007739608.1:10747-11617 GCF_000696425.1 Galeopterus variegatus | reverse complement strand
TGTGATGTGTTTCCTTTGATCAATGTGCTTGGTCTGATGAGTTTACTTAGATCGATGAGCTTGGTCTTATGAGTTTACTTCAATCAAGGAGCTTGTTCTGATGAGATTAATTAGATCGATAAGCATGGTCTGATGAGTTTAAATAGATGAATAAGCTTGCTCTTATGAGTTTACTTAGATCGATTAGCTTGGTCTGACGAGTTTACTTTGATCGATGAGCTTGGTCGGATGAGTTTACTTAGATCAATTAGCTCTGTCCGATGAGTTTATTTAGATCGATTAGCTTGGTCTGATGAGTTTACTTAGACCGAAGAGCTTGGTCTGATGAGTTTACTTTGATCGATGAGCTCGGTCTCATGAGTTTATTTAGATCGATGAGCTTGGTCTGATGAGTTTATTTAGATCGATGTGCTTGGTCTCATGTGTTTACGTAGATCATTGTGTTCGGTTTGGTGAGTTTACTTAGATCGAGGTGCTTGGTCTAATGAATTCAAATAGATCGAATAGCTTGCTCTCATGAGTTTACTTAGATTGATGAGCTTGGTCTGATGTGTTTATTTTGATCGATGAGTTTGGTCTGATGAGTTTACTTAGATCAATTAGCTTTGTCCGATGAGTTTACTTAGATCGATTAGCTTGGTCTGATGAGTTCACTTAGATCAAGGTGCTTGCTCTTATGAGTTTACTTAGATCGATTAGGTTGGTGTGATGAGTTTTCTTAGATCGAAGTGCTTGGTCTTATGAGTTTACTTAGATCAATTAGCTCTGTCCGATGAGTTTACTTAGATCGATTAGCTTGGTCTGATGAGTTTACTTAGATCAATGAGCTTTGTCTGATGAGATTACTTAAGTCGATGAGCTCAGTCCGAT
>NW_007739608.1:8012-9747 GCF_000696425.1 Galeopterus variegatus | reverse complement strand
TTAGATCGATTAGCTTGGTCTGATGAGTTTACTGAGATCGATGACCTTGTTGTGATGAGTTTACTTAGATCGATGAGCTTGGTGTGTTGATTTTACTTAGATAGATGGGCTTGGTCTGTTGAATTTACTTACATCGATTTGCTTGCTCTGATGAGTATACTTAGATCGATGAGCTTGGTCTGATGAGATTACTTCGATCAATGAGATTAGTGTGATGAGTTTACTTAGATCGATTAGCTTTCTATGATGAGTTTATTTAGATTGATCATCTTGGTTTGATGAGATAACTTAGACGGATGAGCTTGGTATGATGAGGTTTCATAGATTGATGAGATTGGTGTGATGTGTTTACTTTGATCAATGTGCTTGGTCTGAGGAGTTTATTTATATCGATGAGCTTGGTGTGATGAGTTTAGTTAGATCAATTAGCTTGGTCTGATAAGTTTTCCTAGATCGATTAGCTTGGTCTAATTAGTTTTCCTAGATTGATTAGCTTGGTCTGATTATTTTTCCTGAATCTATTAGCTTGGTCTGATTAGATTTCGTAGATTGATTGGCTTGGTCGAATTAGTTTTCCTAGATCTACTATCTTTGTCTGATTACTTTTCCTAGATCGATTAGCTTGGTCTAATTAGTTTTCATAGATAGAATAACTTGGTATGATTAGTTTTCCTAGATCGATTAGCTTGGTTTAATTAGTTTTCCTAGATATATTACTTGGGTCTGATTTGTTTTCCTAGATGGGTTGGCTTAGCCTAATTAGTTTTCCTAGATCTACGAGCTTGGTCTGGTTAGTTTTCCTAGATCGAATATTTGGGTCTGATTAGTTTTCCTAGATGGATTAGCTGGGTCTTATCAGTTTTCCTAGATCCATTAGTTTGGTCTAATTAGTTTTCCGAGTTCGATTCGCTTGGTCTGATTAGTTTTCCAAGATCGATTAGCCTGGTCTGATTAGTTTTACTAAATAGATTATTTGGGTCTGATTAGTTTTTCTAGATCGATTATCTTGGTCTTATTAGTTTTCCTCGATCGATTAGCTTGGTCTGATTAGTTTTCCTAGATCGATTATCTCTGTCCAATGAGTTTACTTATATCGATTAGCTTGCTCCGAAGAGATTACTTACATCGATGACATTGGTCTGATGAGTTTACTTTGATAGACTAGCTTGGTCTGATGAGTTTACTTAGATCAATTAGCTCTGTTCGATGAGTTTACTTATTTCGATTAGCTCTGTCTGATGAGTTTACTTAGATCGATTAGCGTGGGCCGATGAGTTTACATAGATCGATGAGCTCGGTCTGATGAGTTCACTTAGATCGATGCGCTTGGTCTGATGAGTTTACTGAGATCAATGTGCTTGGTCTGATGAGTTTACTTCGATCGATGAGCTTGGTGTGATGAGTTTACTTAGATCGAATGGCTGGGTCTGATGAGTTTACTTAGATCGATGAGCTTGCTCTGATGACTTTACTTAGATCTATGAGCTTGGTGTGATGAGTTAACGTAGATCGAAGAGCTTGGTCTGATGAGTTTATTTAGATCTATGAGCTCGGTCTGATGAGTTTACTTAGATCAATGTGCTTGGTCTGACTAGTTTAGTTAGATCGATTAGCTTGGTCCGATGAGTTTACTTAGATCGATGAGCTCGGTCTGATGAGTTCACTTAGATCGATGTGCTTGGTCTGATGAGTTTACTGAGATCAATGTGCTTGGTCTGATGAGTTTACTGAGATC
>NW_007739608.1:5928-7029 GCF_000696425.1 Galeopterus variegatus | reverse complement strand
ACTTAGATCGATTAGCTTTCTCTGATGAGTTTGCTTTGATCAATGAGCTTGGTCTGATGAGTTTACTTAGATCGATATGCTTGGTCTGATGAGTTTACTTAGATCGATGAACTTTGTGTATTGATTTTACTTAGATCGATAGGCTTGGTCTGTTGAATATACTTAGATCGATTAGCTTGCTCTGATGAGTTTACTTAGATCAATGAGCTTGGTCTGATGAGTTTACTTAGATCAATGAGCTTGGTCTGATGAGATAACTTAGACCGATTAGCTTGGTCTGATTAGTTGTCCTAGATCCATTAGCTTGGTCTAATTAGTTTTCCTAGATTGATTAGCTTGGTCTGTTTTTTTTCCTAGATCGATTAGCTTGGTCTGATTAGTTTTCCTAGAACGATTATTTGGGTCTGATTAGTTATCCTTGATCGATTAGCTTGATCTGATTCGTTTTCTGTGGGTCTGATTAGTTTTGCTAGATAGATTACTTGGGTCTGATTAGTTTTCCTAGATTAACTAGTTGGGTCTGATTAGTTTTGCTAGATAGATTACTTGGGTCTGATTAGTTTTCCTAGATTAACTAGTTGGGTCTGATTAGTTTTCCTAGATCGATTAGTTGGGTCTGATTAGTTTTCCTAGATTAACTAGTTGGGTCTGATTACTTTTCCTAGATAGATTACTTGGGTCTGATTAGTTTTCCTAGATGGATTGGCTTAGTCACATTAGTTTTCCTAGATCTACTATCTTGGTCTGATTAGTTTTCCTAGATTGATTAGTTGGGTCTGATTAGTTTTCCTAGATCTACTATCTTGGTCTGATTAGTTTTCCTAGATTGATTAGTTGGGTCTGATTAGTTTTCCTAGATCGAATAGCTGGGTCTTATTAGTATTCCTAGCTCGAATAGCCTGGTCTGGTTAGTTTTACTACATCAAATAGTTGGGTTTGATTAGTTTTCCTAGATCGATTAACTTGGTCTGATTAGTTTTCCTAGATCGATTAGATTCGTCTGATTAGTTTTCCTAGATCGATTAGTTTGGTTGATTAGTTTTCCGAGATCGATTCGCGTGGTCTGATTAGTTTTTTTAGATCGATTCGCGTGGTCTGATT
>NW_007739608.1:4552-5174 GCF_000696425.1 Galeopterus variegatus | reverse complement strand
CAGATCGATGATCTTGGTCTGATGAGTTCACTTAGATCGAATAGCTTGGTCTGATGAGTTTACTTAGATCGATGATCTTGGTCTGATGAGTTTACTTAGATCGATTAGCTTGCTCTGATGAGTTTACTTAGATCGATGAGCTTGGTCTGATGAGTTTACTTAGATTGATGAGCTTGGTCCGAGGAGTTTACTTAAATCAATAAGCTCTGTCTGATGAGTTTACTTAGATCGATTAGCTTGGTCTGATGAGTTTACTGAGATCGATGACCTTGTTGTGATGAGTTTACTTAGATCGATGAGCTTGGTGTGTTGATTTTACTTAGATAGATGGGCTTGGTCTGTTGAATTTACTTACATCGATTTGCTTGCTCTGATGAGTATAGTTAGATCGATGAGCTTGGTCTGATGAGATTACTTCGATCAATGAGATTAGTGTGATGAGTTTACTTAGATCGATTAGCTTTCTATGATGAGTGTATTTAGATTGATCATCTTGGTATGATGAGATAACTTTGACGGATGAGCTTGGTCTGATGGGGTTTCATAGATTGATGAGATTGGTGTGATGTGTTTACTTTGATCAATGTGCTTGGTCTGAGGAGTTTATTTAGATCGATGAGCT
>NW_007739608.1:0-386 GCF_000696425.1 Galeopterus variegatus | reverse complement strand
GATGAATTAGCTTGGTCTGATTATTTTTCCTAGACTTATTGGCTTGGTCTGATTAGTTTTCCTAGATCGATTAGCTTGGTCTGACGAGTTTACTTAGATTGATTAGCTTGGTCTGATGAGTTTAATTAGACCGAAGAGCTTGGTCTGATGAGTTTACTTTGATCGATGAGCTCGGTCTCATGAGTTTATTTAGATCGATGAGCTTGGTCTGATGAGTTTATTTAGATCGATGTGCTTTGTCTCATGTGTTTACGTAGATCATTGTGTTCAGTCTGGTGAGTTTACTTAGATCGAGGTGCTTGGTCTAATGAGTTCAATTAGATCGATGAGCTTGGTCTGATGAGATAACTTAGATCGATTAGCTTGGTTTGATGAGTTTACTTAGA
>NW_007739607.1:27398-35217 GCF_000696425.1 Galeopterus variegatus | reverse complement strand
GGGCTTCTGTGGGACCCCCCGCCCACCTGGGCTGGCCCCTACAGCAGGGATGCGGGCCCTGGGCCAGCAGCCGCCTGCAACACCCCCTCGGGTGGGCACATCTCAGCCCCCAGCCTCCAGCAGGCCCCCAGCCACTGTTCCCTCACTCGCCGAGGAGGGTACGCGGTCCCCAGGGGCCCAGTCTCAGTCCCTCCAGGGGGGGCGGACTTACTACACAAGGTGATGTTGCAGCAGGGATTGGCCGGATTGACCTCCGTGGCGAGGTAGGTGCCATCCTCCTCGCACTGGGTGAGGGACTTCTGGTCACAATTCTTGGTCTGGCAGACGATGCCGCTTCCACCCTCCAGGCAGGTGCAGTCCTTGCAGTCGAACTCAAAGCTCTCCCCGAACTGTAGGGAGGAGGAGTTGAGCCGGGAGGAGAGGCGCTGGCCGCCGGCCTCGCCAGGGCTGCACCGTGGCGCATCTGCAGCTGGCAGCCCGCTGAGGGGTCCCGTGCCAGCCACATGCCCCCCACCTCCGAGCACTTGGGGCAGGTCCTGGCACAGGACAGCAGCTGCCCATTCAGGGCACCAGGTTGCTAACATCACAGAGCCACGACCAGTGCACCAGCCTCTGCCAGCACAGGGGCATGTGGGAGGTGCACTGCTGGTGTCTGTTGGGCACATGCAGCATGGAACAAGGGAGTCAACCCATAGCTGTGACCTCACGCAGGAGACACAGACAGCTCTGGTGGCCAAGACGTCACCTCAAGTTTAGGCAGATCATTTTGCGACCACGGGTGGGTGGCGTGGATGGACGGACAGGCGGGTGGGTGGGTGGAGGCCCCTGCTAGCTCGGCTTCCGGGACTTCAAGGGTTCACTTCCCCACCTTGGAGGCTCCCAAGTCCTCGTTTCCATCCCACCCATTCCCCAGCACCAAGCGGGAGGGCCCACCTCTCTGGGCACATTGTCGGGTCCCACGCAGCCTGGGGAGGAGGAAAAGACACGTCCTGTTAGCAGAGTCCTGGTGCGGCAGGTGGCCACCGCCTCTGTGGTCCCCGAGGAGGAGGCAGGAGGGAGCCACGCGAGAGGGGGACATACCGCAGGTCTTCACGCACACATCGAAGCCGGGGGCGTAGTTCATGGTGCCCTCAGGACAGAAGCAGCCCTCCACCAGGCCCGTGCTATTCTGCTGAGAGGAACTGGGGACAGAAGGGCATCATCAGCTGGGAGTGGGCTTGCAGGACCACCAAGCCCAGACAGTGCCACCCAGGTGCATGCCCAGAGGGGCGAGCCCGTGTCCTAGCAAATGTGACGTACGTGGACTTGCAGGTGGATTCCTGTGCAGGGCCACAGGCCTTGTACTCCCTGTGAGACGGGCACGTCACAGCTGTGGGAATCAGAAGGGCCAGGTCAGGAGGGCCAGGCCCATGTTGCCCTTGAGTGACAGTGCCCAGCCCCCCGGCAGAGCCTGGAGACGCCCTGGCCCACAGGCCCCCAGCACAAGGGCAGGGACAGGGATAGGGTACTTACAGCAGGTCCCCTGGGTGTGTTTCCTCCAGTCGATGCAGATGCCCTGCTGTGCACACAGGGCCGCGTAGGTCTGCAGACTGGCACACTCCATGCCCGAGTCGGGCACGAAGCAGCTGTCGAACACGCAGGCATCGTAGTAGCGCTGGGGGGGCACGAGGGCATGGCACTGGGCGAACAGGCTGTGGGGATGGGTCATGGTCACACTCCGCTGAGGTGCTCAGCACTGCCGCCCCCACCCTCCCCAGCACATGCACCACCAGACAGTGCCCGAAGCTGACTGTAGCGGGCAGGGCCGGCCTTGGGGAAGGAGGCTGGGCACTGAGGCTCCAGCATGCGGCACTCTGTTGTGGCTCCCAGAGATGGAAGCTGCTCGGCTACCTGGCCACCTGGTGCCAGGATCCCTTCCAGAAGCCCTGGTAGAGAGCCACCCAGCTTCTACTCGACGCACACACATTGGGGGACCGGGCACTCCCTCCCTGCGGCTCCCAGCTTTGGGAGAGCCCCCACCACTGCCCTATGTAAGCCCAAACCTGCCTTCCCAGTATGAGCCCTGGGTGCACACCCTGTCTTGGGCCCACTGGTCTACCCTGGGCCTCAAATTCAGCTGACCCTGCACCATCCTGAGAGGCGGGAGAGTTTTGGGGGTCAAAAAAGGCACAGGGAGGGCCAGCCCTTGGCTCACTCGGGAGAGCGTGGTGCTGACAACACCAAGTCAAGGGTTAAGATCCCCTTACCGGTCATCTTTAAAAAAAAAAAGAAAGAAAGAAAAAGACAAAAGGCACGGGGAAGTCTAACATGGCAGCTTGGTCCTGTGAATACCGAAGCCCAGCTCCTGGGCCCCTTTGGCACCTGGCACCTGCCCGTGGTGTCATGACCTCCCGCCTTCCTAGTGCCACACTCTACAGGAGCCGCCGCCTCTTTGTAGACCTTGTAGGGGCTGGGAGGGCAGCGCGGCTGCTTCCTGAGGCCCTGTAACTCACTAGTGGCCAAGGCCACAGGCAGGCCTAGGGTCAGGGTCACCTGTCCTTGATGAGCTGGCAGAGAAGAGACTCGGTGCAGGTCTTGTTGCTCCCTGGCTTCGTGGGGACAGGGCGCTGGGTTGTGAAACTGTTGTATGTACAGTGTGGCTTGGAGGGGTCGTTCACCACCCACTGGTCAGCTGCGACCTCGCAGTTGGAGATGACCTCCCCACTGGGCAGCATGCAGTCGTCCACAGTGGTGTTGGTGCAGGTGCCTGCCTCCGCAAGAAGGGCCACGCTGAACCAGCACCAGGTGACGTCACCCAGCACACAGGGCAGCCCCTCAGATCCCTCCCCTCTCCAGCCCAGATCCCCTGGCATCTGGCAGACCAGGGCCGAGGGCGTAGACTAGGCCAAGCCACCTCTGACTGGCTCCCTGCAGGGCCCCCCGCCACAGGCGGCCCCAAGCAGAGGAGCAGGAGACCCCCAGCTGGGCTGGTGGCACTCACTCCGCCCTGGCCCAGCCACCCCCCCGGGGTAGGGCGCGGGTGCTGGTGGGGCTGCAGGGCTCACCACACTGGCCCTTGGTGTTGTTGCCAAACAGGTGGTAGGGCAGCCTGATGGAGAAGGACAGGCCATTGTAGGAGATGAGGGCGCCCAGCTCGGGGATGTCCACCACGTAGTTGATGCCCGATTCGTACACCTGCAGCCCATACTTCTCGTAGGGCAGTGCCACCGTCTGGCTGTTGACCTGCACCTGTGGCCGATACACCTGGGGTCAGGGAGAGCCTTCGGGGAGGAGCTGGCAGCCACCTGGCTAGAGCTGGCCCTGCACTGGCATGCCCCATCCTCTCCAGGAGCGCTGTGTTTCTGGCCAAGCCACCTGAGCCCCATCGTGGAAGAGCACCTGGGGCCGCCCCTCCCCCACCTGCTAGACCTACACATGCAGTGGGGGGTCTCTGGCAATGCCCCTGCCCCTCCCCCACCCCCATTTTTGCTTTCTTTCCATTGTGCAAAGCCAGACCCTTGTCCCAGCTGGTCCCAGGGTAAACCAGAGAAAGTGCTCCTGGGAGCCCCCTGCAGGGGGTAGGGCTCCCCAGGCCTCCATGCAGGTGAGGAGGACTCAGCTGGGTATGTGCAGAGCCCCTGCCCACCTTCCCCTGTCCTCAGGGAGGGGGCATGACTGGCTGGGCTCAGAGGGATGTCCCTGAACACACTTGGAAAACCCATGGGAACAGGGTGTGTCCCCGAGTGAGGCTCCCGCCCTCTCCCACTTTTCCAGCGTGGCTCTGGGGGAGGCTGCACTTGGGCCCCTAGTTCCAAGTCCTCTGTCGCATGGGGAACCACCATGTGAGAGGGCCCGCATCGGCATGCTCCACCGAGGACGCCGGTGACTGCAGCCTCGCGTACCTGTACCTCCATGGGCGTCATGTGCATGGTCTTGATCAGCACCTCCTGGGTCTCATGGCGCACGATGATTGTGCGGGGACAGGACACTTTGTCGTTGACATCACAGTGGTAGTTGTCAATATAGACTCCAAAGTTGTCCACGGTGGGGGTGACCTCCTCCACCAGCACATAGGTGCAGTTACCCTGGTAGCTGTAGTAGAGCCCATCGAAGGTGACGAAGTGTGGGTCCCCCCAGCCAGTGCAGTAGCCTGCAGAAGAAGCTTGGTGAGCTGGCACCAAGGAGCTGGTCACAGCCCCAGGCCAGGGTGGGGGGCAGGGACCAGGACTCTGTCAGGATTCACGGGACAGGCTGGAAGAGCAACAGGAACCAGGGTCCCGAAAAGCCTGCTCCTGGGCTCGGGCACGTGGCGCATACGAGCTCGGTGGATCCGGTGCTGCTCGTGGCGCCCATTCTGTAGAACGGGGCCTGGCTTAGGAGCCAGAGATCCAGGGTTCCAACCCAGCCTGTCCCTCTCAGCCTCAGAAGCACCCTTGTTGCCCCACCATGCAAGCCTTCCACTTGCCCAAGCCCCCTGTCCAAGGTGGCATGACAAGTCCCTTGGACTGTTCCTGGGCCTCAGCTGGCACTCGGCCACTGGGGCTGTGCCGGTGGAGTCTCAGCCCTTCCACTCCCCAGACGCCGGCCCTGCGCCCCCACCCACAGAGAAGGGGGGTGGCCGCAGCACGTACAGTCACACTCCCAGTGCCAGCAGCAGCCATCCGGGTCCATGACTTGCACTGGCTTGAGGTCGTTGGAGCAGGTGGGCATGGGCGGGGGCTCGCACTTCACCTCCTCGATCTCCACGGTGTTGTTGTGCTTGCAAGTGGCGATGATGCAGTCACACAGCGACCAGGTCTCGTTCTCCTGTGGGCAGAGGGTGAAGGGCGGTCAGTGTGACCCGCCACACCACAGCCCGCAAGGAGGGGGTGGGCCGTGCTCAGGAGGCCTCGGCGTGAGTGCCCAGAGTCCTGCCCGGGAGGCAGAGGGAAGGGCCTGTCTTCACTGGCCACTCACTATGGCAAGCTTGGGCACAGAGAGAGGGGCAGGGCTCGGCAGACACTGCGCCTGGGAGGGTGTTGGAAGCCTCAGCCCTGCTGGACACGGCGCAGAGTGCGGCAAGAGGAGCATCTTGGATGACCACCAGAAAGGTGGCACCTGGTCCCTGAACGCCTGGACAGGATGCACTTTGTGCCGAGGGGACAAAGCCACCATGGCCCACTGACCTGTCTGGGAGGATCAAAGTCTGGGCATGCAGGGGGCTTGGTGGTGGCTGGAGAGATGTGTGTCGGTGTGGAGGGCGAGCTGGGCGTTGGTGCGCTGGGTGTTGGGGAGGGTGTTGATGGGCAGGATGAGTTGTGGAACTCGAAGGTGCAGTTCACTGAGCAGTTCACGTAATAGCAGGTGTCTCCAAATGTTCCATTGTACACCAGCTCACCTGCCCAGGGAGAGACCCCATCCCAACACCATCCAGAAGCAAGTTCCCACAGAGGCCCCCAGAGGGAAGCCCACCATGCCCTATTTCGGGCACGTGGGCGTCCCCACCTCACTTAGCCCCTGGACCACAGGTGAACCCTGGTCCCCAACTCATGTTTCCAGCAAGCTGGGCTGGCCCCGGAGATGTCCACCCCCACCCGGCATCCAGCTTCCCAAGCAAGCTGCCAAGTTGGACCTTAGCCCTGATCCTAAGCATCTTCAGAAGTGCACGGCATGTTACCTGGGCCGTAGTATGTGTCATTCAGGACGCAGCATATGACTAAACTAACGGTGGTGAGCCGCTGGCCTGTGCTCATGCTGATGCTGGGAGAGACAAGCGGGCTCAGCGTGGGGGTGGGCACCCTGGAGGCCGAGGTGCTGGTGGTCTCGGGCATGGTAGGTGTGGTCCCACTGCTTGGGGGAGTCTTGGAAGAGGTGGTCGTGCCTGTGAGGAAGGCGGTCAGGAGTGGGAGTGAGCAGTGAGGTGGGAAGGCCTCATGTCCACTTCCCGGGCTCCGGTAGTCACAAAGAAGGTGGCGCTGCGGGGCTGCAGTCACAGTACATGGCAAGTGTGACAAGGAGACCCATGGGGGAGCTGGTGCTCCAGGCAGTACACAGCTTGCTGGCAAACTCTACTGCCAGCAAGAGGTGGCTGGAGGGGGATTTGCCACAGCATAACAGTCCACCTCAGAGAGGCTGGACCAGCTGCCTGGTAAGGCCACCTGTGGCAGGCCAGAGAGGTCCCAGAGGTGCTGAGTAGGGAGGCACAGATAGAAGTGGGAAGGGAAGCAAGGGTCTCTCGGGGAACCTCACTGGCAGCCTCTGCCCCACACAGCCTGGCCCCACACACTGGGGGTCTCCCCACGGGATGGGTTTTGTCCACGTGGCTGCACCACAGAGTGGTGTGCTGAGGGGGCTGCCTTTGGGCTCTGCTATCCACACACAGGCCGGTGGTCAGTGGCTCCCTGAACACAGAGTGATGGCGCTCAGCAGGAAGAGAAGGCACCCAGAGACTGCCATGAGTATTCCTGGGAATCGGCCCTCACTGGGCAGAGCAGGGGCCCATGGCACAAGGTGGCACCCAGACCAGAGTTCCCTGGCAGGAGAGTGGATGCTCCTGGGAGAGGAAGAACCAGATGTCTGTTTACCTGGAGGCGCTGTGGAGATCCGACCTGTGGGGACGATAGTGGGTGTTGGTGTAGGAATAGGCGTGACTGTTGCTGAGGTGGTAGAGGTGGCCGTTGGTGAGGTGACAGACGTGGTCATTGGTGGAGGAGTGGGCGTTGCCGTTGGAGAGGTGGTAGAGCTGGTCGCTGGTGAAGGCGTGGGCGTGGACGTTGGTGAGGTTGTAGAGGTGGTTATTGGTGGGTGCGTGGGGGTGGTCGTTGGTGAGGTGGTAGACGTGGTCGATGGTGAAGGCATGGGCGTGGACGTTGGGGAGGTTGTAGGGGTGGTTATTGGTGGACGCGTGGGCGTGGCCATTGGTGAGGTGGTAGACGTGGTCGCTAGTGAAGGCGTGGATGTGGACGTTGGTGACGTTGTAGAGGTGGTTATTGGTGGGTGCGTGGGGGTGGTCGTTGGTGAGGTGGGAGAGGTGGTCGCTGGTGAAGGCATGGGCGTGGACGTTGGTGAGGTTGTAGGGGTGGTTATTGGTGGATGCGTGGGCGTGGCCGTTGGTGAGGTGGTAGAGATGGTCGCTGGTGAAGGCGTGGGCGTGGACGTTGGTGAGGTGGTAGAGGTGGTCGCTGGTGAAGGTGTGGGCATGGACGTTGGTGAGGTTGAAGGGGTGGTTATTGGTGGATGCATGGGCGTGGACGTTGGTGAGGTGGTAGAGGTGGTCACTGGTGAAGGCATGGGCGTGGATGTTGGTGAGGTGGTAGAGGTGGTTGCCGGTGAAGGCGTGGGCGTGGACGTTGGTGAGGTGGTAGGGATGGTTATTGGTGGATGCGTGGGCGTGGCCGTTGGTGAGGTGGTAGAGGGAGGTGTTGGTGGAGGGCTGGTCGTGGCTGTTGGTGAGGTGGTAGAGGTGGTCACTGGTGAAGGCATGGGCGTGGACGTTGGTGAGGTTGTAGAGGTGGTTATTGGTGGATGCGTGGGCGTGACCGTTGGTGAGGTGGTCACTGGTGAAGGCGTGGGCGTGGACGTTGGTGAGCTTGTACGGGTGGTTATTGGTGGGTGCGTGGGGGTGGCCGTTGGTGAGGTGGTCGCTGCTGAAGGAGTGGGCGTGGACGTTGCTGTGGTTGTAGAGGTGGTTAAGGGTGGATGCGTGGGTGTGGCTGTTGGTGAGGTGGTCGCTGGTGAAGACGTGGGCGTGGACGGTGCTGTGGTTGTAGAGGTGGTTATTGGCAGATGCGTGGGTGTGGCCGTTGGTGAGGTGGTAGGGATGGTTATTGGTGGATGCGTGGGCGTGGCCGTTGGTGAGGTG
>NW_007739607.1:18333-25577 GCF_000696425.1 Galeopterus variegatus | reverse complement strand
GTGGCTCTGCAGGATATGTTAGCTGCCCAGCCTGCACAGACGTCTTCGGTCAATTCAACATCTCCACCTGTTTGAGTATAGTCGGGTTTACCAGAATCAAACCAGCCAGTCCATTTACAGTCAGGCACACATGGGGTGCTTGATGACCCTGCGGTGGACAGGGTAGTTGTGACAGTGCTGACTGATTCTGCTGTAGGGATGGTGGTGGTTACAGTTGTAGTGGGCTCTGATGTAACTATGGATGTCGTAGTGGTGGCTGTCACCGAAGTAGTCCTTTCTGTGACAGTGGTGGTTGTGGCAGTTGTCGATGGGAAAGAGGTGGGAGTTGTTGATGAAGGAAAGGGAGTGGTCATTGGTGGAGGGGTGGGCGTGGTTGTTGATGGAGGTGTGGGCGTTGCTGTTGGTGAGGTGGNGCAGGTGAAGGCGTGGTTGTGGACGTTGGTGTGCTTGTAGAGGTGGTTATTGGTGGATGCGTGGTCGTGGCCATTGGTGAGGTTGTAGAGGTGATCGCTGGTGAAGGCGTGGGCGTGGACGTTTGTGAGGTTGTTGGGGTGATTATTGGTGGATGCGTGGTCGTGGACGTTGGTGAGGTGGTAGAGGTGGTCGCTGGTGAAGGCGTGGGTGTGGACGTTGGTGTGGCTGTAGAGGTGGTTATTGGTGGATGCGTGGGNAGGTTGTAGGGGTGGTCGCTGGTGAAGGCGTGGGCATGGACGTTGGTGAGGTGGTAGAGGTGGTTGTTGGTGGAGGCGTGGTTGTGGCCGTTGGTGCGGTGTTAGAGGTGGTTATTGGTGGTGTGGGCGTGGCCGTTGGTGAGGTGGTAGAGGTGGGCACTGGTGAAGGCGTGGGCGTGGACGTTTGTGAGGTTGTTGGGGTGATTATTGGTGGATGCGTGGGCGTGGCCGTTGGTGAGGTGGTAGAGGTGGGCACTGGTGAAGGCGTGGGCGTGGACGTTTGTGAGGTTGTTGGGGTGATTATTGGTGGATGCGTGGGCGTGGCCGTTGGTGAGGTGGTAGAGGTGGGCACTGGTGAAGGCGTGGGCGTGGACGTTTGTGAGGTTGTTGGGGTGATTATT
The DNA here is from genome assembly GCF_000696425.1 of Galeopterus variegatus. NCBI lineage: Eukaryota > Metazoa > Chordata > Mammalia > Dermoptera > Cynocephalidae > Galeopterus > Galeopterus variegatus. Next base: position 24,505 of record NW_007739607.1, on the reverse strand, counting down.
GGTGGATGCGTGGGCGTGGCCGTTGGTGAGGTGGTAGAGGTGGGCACTGGTGAAGGCGTGGGCGTGGACGTTTGTGAGGTTGTTGGGGTGATTATTGGTGGATGCGTGGGCGTGGCCGTTGGTGAGGTGGTAGAGGTGGGCACTGGTGAAGGCGTGGGCGTGGACGTTTGTGAGGTTGTTGGGGTGATTATTGGTGGATGCGTGGGCGTGGCCGTTGGTGAGGTGGTAGAGGTGGGCACTGGTGAAGGCGTGGGCGTGGACGTTTGTGAGGTTGTTGGGGTGATTATTGGTGGATGCGTGGGCGTGGCCGTTGGTGAGGTGGTAGAGGTGGGCACTGGTGAAGGCGTGGGCGTGGACGTTTGTGAGGTTGTTGGGGTGATTATTGGTGGATGCGTGGGCGTGGCCGTTGGTGAGGTGGTAGAGGTGGGCACTGGTGAAGGCGTGGGCGTGGACGTTTGTGAGGTTGTTGGGGTGATTATTGGTGGATGCGTGGGCGTGGCCGTTGGTGAGGTGGTAGAGGTGGGCACTGGTGAAGGCGTGGGCGTGGACGTTTGTGAGGTTGTTGGGGTGATTATTGGTGGATGCGTGGGCGTGGCCGTTGGTGAGGTGGTAGAGGTGGGCACTGGTGAAGGCGTGGGCGTGGACGTTTGTGAGGTTGTTGGGGTGATTATTGGTGGATGCGTGGGCGTGGCCGTTGGTGAGGTGGTAGAGGTGGGCACTGGTGAAGGCGTGGGCGTGGACGTTTGTGAGGTTGTTGGGGTGATTATTGGTGGATGCGTGGGCGTGGCCGTTGGTGAGGTGGTAGAGGTGGGCACTGGTGAAGGCGTGGGCGTGGACGTTTGTGAGGTTGTTGGGGTGATTATTGGTGGATGCGTGGGCGTGGCCGTTGGTGAGGTGGTAGAGGTGGGCACTGGTGAAGGCGTGGGCGTGGACGTTTGTGAGGTTGTTGGGGTGATTATTGGTGGATGCGTGGGCGTGGCCGTTGGTGAGGTGGTAGAGGTGGTCGCTGGTGAAGGCGTGGGCGTGGACGTTGGTGAGGCTGTAGAGGTGGTTATTGGTGGATGCGTGGGCGTGGCCATTGGTGAGGTGGTAGAGATGGTCGCTGGTGAAGGCGTGGGCGTGGACGTTGGTGAGGTTGTAGAGGTGGTTATTGGTGGATGCGTGGGCGTGGCCGTTGGTGAGGTGGCAGAGGTGAGCACTGGTGAAGGCGTGGGCGTCGACGTTGTTGAGGTTGTAGAGGTGGTCGCTGGTGAAGGCGTGGGCGTTGACGCTGGTGAGGTTGTCGGGGTGATTATTGGTGGATGCGTGGGTGTGGCCGTTGGTGAAGTGGTAGAAGTGGGCATTGGTGAAGGCGTGGGCGTGGACATTGGTGAGGTTGTAGAAGTGGTTATTGGTGGAGGCGTGGGCGTGGCCGTTGTTGAAGTGGTAGAGGTGGTTGCTGGTGAAGGCGTGGGCGTGGATGTTGGTGAGGTTGTAGAGGTGGTTATTGGTGGAGGCGTGGGCGTGGCCGTTGGTGAAGTGGTAGAGGTGGTTGCTGGTGAAGGCGTGGGCGTGGACATTGGTGAGGTTGTAGAGGTGGTTATTGGTGGAGGCGTGGGCGTGGCCGTTGGTGAAGTGGTAGAGGTGGTTGCTGGTGAAGGCGTGGGCGTGGACGTTGGTGAAGTGGTAGAGGTGGTTATTGGTGGAGGCGTGGGCGTGGACGTTGGTGAGGTTGTAGAGGTGGTTATTGGTGGAGGCATGGGCGTGGCCGTTTGTGAGGTGGTAGAGGTCGGCATTGGTGGAGGTGTGGACATGGCTGTTGCTGAGGTGGTAAAGGTGGGCACTGGTGTAGGGCTGGGAGTTGTCGTGGTGGTGGTTGTGGCTGGGGTGGACACAGGACACTCATCCATCGGCAGGCAACATTTCACACGTATCTCGTAGTCATAACAGAGTCCGAATGGCCCATTCCCGAATTGCTCTTCATTCTTGCAAATGAACCCAAGCGATATGTCGCACTGTGCCTTCTGGCCCAACTCCTCCCAGCTGAGGTGAGGCTCCATCGCTGACCTGCACTCAATGTTCTCGGGAGACACACAGACACTGTCGAATGTCTCTTGGTCCCCGTCATCACTGCCACTGCTCGGGTGGTCTTCGTTGATCCAGTCAGACCAGAAGCAGCACAGCTCTGGGGAAGCAAAGCCCAGCATTAGTCACTGGTGCCTGGGTACAGGCACCCTCAGGAGGTGACTGAGAGGACTCACTGACCTCCATGCCCATCCCACAGATACAGCCCATCCCCTCCCCATCACCATCAAAGGACCAGGTCATAGGGCAGAGTGGAGGGCTGGACACCACTTCCCACTTCACAAGTGAAAAACTGAGGCCCAGAGAGAAGGGGCTACCCAAGGACACGCCTGGGTATGACCGACCCAGGTCGGGAAGCTCCAGCCCAGTGTCCTTCCTCAGCTATTTTCAAATCCTCGTGTCAGAAAACTAAGTAGCAAAAGGACCACCCATCCCAGTAAAGGAAGTGCGCCAGAAGGGGCTTCGTCTCTGCTCTTGACCAACAATGTTGTCACCCACAGCCAGTCAAGTCCCTCTTCATGAGTCCCAGGACTCCATAAACCATGAAAAGTCAGCAAAATACATGCATCTTTGGTGCACAGGCAGCTGGGACCAGCCCAGCTTGGCCTTGCACCGGGCCCTGAAGGGAGCTTCCCAGGACAGGGGCAGCTTCGCTCTTCTTTACCCTGTTTAGCTCCAAAAGAATCAACGTCACTTACTTGGAGTTGTCGATAACACTGCAATAGAGTGGGGGAAGAGGCTATCATTATATAGTTCGAGATTTTAAAAAATCTTCTTTTAATTTTTAAAAGTTCATTTTCTGCATGGCTGTCATATCCCTGGCATCTTGTTCCAAAGCTGCTACAATTCCAACCAGAACAAGCACAGAGGAATTTAAGGAAATGGCTCTCTAACCCTGAGGGATATTTTCTTGCTGGTTTTTGGAAATTTCCCCAAGTCGCTTTCCACTGTGGTCTGGGCTTGGGGATGTGGTCATAGTGCTGGCATCCCAACTCACAAGGCCAGGGGACTGGGGACACTCCCCCCCGTGCTCAGAGGAACATCAGTGTCACCTTGTTACAAACTGACTGGCTGCACCGTGCTGGTCCCCTGCCCTACAACAGCCATTTGTGCTGGGTGCTGGGTACTGGGGAAGGCAAGAGCCTCAGTAGGTAAGGGAGGCATGGCCATGGGGGCCTCACCTGTGCTGGGGGTCGGGGTGGTGGTGGTGGTGGTGGTGGTGGTGGTGGTGGTGGTGGTGGGGACGGTAGTGGAGGTCGTCAGGGTGGACGGGGGTGGTGTGGTGGACACACAGATGTTGAAGTGCTTCTCCACTGTCCCATTGGGGCCACAGATCTCCCAGTAGCAGAAGGCGCCATCCTGGGTCTGGTTGAGGATTTGTCCTGGGGGAGAGAAGGAGGCCATCAACATGTCGTGGTTGGGGGAGACAGAATCTCAAGGCCTCCCTCCACCTGTTACAAGTGAGGGAAGGCTGGGTGTCCTCCAGGTCTAATAAGAGGAAAACAAATGCCCCGGTGGGACTCCATCTCCAGAATCCCTCCCTTTGAAGAAGGGGACCCCATCAGAATACAGAAGCAGGTCCAAGGAGAGGAGCGACAGAAGTCCCCACAGGGCACCGGCTCCCCACGGGGTCGCCACACAGCAGAGGCAGGTCTGAGCTAGGAAGGGTCCCAGGGAAACAAAGGGGCAGAGCCCAGAAGGAGACCAGCCCCCACCCAGCTGTCCCCAGAAGCCCAGGAACAGGGGCTTACCTTCCTCCGGCCGGCAGATGACTTCCGAGGAGCTGGAGCACACACTGTAAAGCAAGCACAGTGCTCAGGGGGCACCAGCCTGGCTTCGCCCTCCTGCTCGGACACCTGCCTCTGTGCCCGAGCCCCCCTCCGGCACTGCCCCAAAGCCAGCTCAGAGGAGCCCCACCCATTGGGTTCTGTGGGCAGAGAGGGGACAAGAGGAGGAAGGAAAAAGCCGGATTGCAAGGACAGGATGAGAAGAGAAACACCCCTCACCCCCATGGAGAGGGACTGGTGGCTCATGTGGCATGCGTGTGTGCCTGTGTTTGACAGTGCATCTGTGTACACGTATGCATTGTGTGCAGGTGTGTGCAGACATGTGTGCGTGATAGACACGTGTGCATGATAGGCACGTGTGCATGTGCACCCGTGTGTGTGGCTGTGCCCACGTGTGTGCTCGCACGTGTGCGTGAGTGTGTGTGCCTGTGTTTGTGCTGGCCTCCCCAGTCCCCTGGGATCTGGGCTTAGGTACCAAGACTTGCAGATCTCCTCAGTGGGAACTGATGATCCAGGTAGGTAGCGGGTGTCCTCGACATAACAGCCACACTTGTCCCCCGAGACACACTTCTTCAGGTCCTCATCATAGATGGGCCTGTTCTTGGGGCACCGGGGGTAGCAGCCTGGTGGGCACAGGGCAGGGGCTTGGACCACCACAGAGGACCATACCCATCATCCCTAACCTGTCAGGCCTTTCTCTTGAGATGTTTCTCTGGGAAGGCCAGGGATGGGGAAGGTAGAGGCTTGTTGTCTCCCCACTCCACTGGGCCCCACAGAGTGCCACCCAGCCACATAGCCAGCACAGCTCTGCCCAGGCTCTTATGGCCCCCTGAGCTACCACCACCCCCATCCCGTGGTGGGATCCTGCCTCCCCGATCTTCACATGACTCACTCTGTGTCTCTAGTTCTCAGCTTGAATGCCAGCGTCCGCCAGAGGCCTCCCCTGACCTGGGTCTGAACACCCCACCTTGCCCTGCTGTGTGTGTTCCTCAGCACTCCCCGCCCCTGGCGGGTCAGCTTGCATACTAACCTGCTCCTTTTCTGCTCTCCTGTGAGGGCAGGGCCTCAGCTCAAGCACCAAGCCCTCTGTGCAATGAACAAACTCTGCAGCAAGCTAAGCCTGGCCCACCCTGGGCCTCAGGTCCCCCTGGCCCTCTCATGCCTCTCTCTGGGCGTCCCCATGGGTCTCCAGACAACACTGGCCTTCAGCCTCACAGGGGCCAGACGAGTCGGCCGTCACATTCCCTGGAGGGCCCCGCCCTACATGGCCACCAGCACCCACTCACCCTCCAGGTAGGACACAGAGATGTTGGAGTGGATGCCGTTGACGGTCCTGCAGGTCTCGAAGGTGCGGTTCCCACAGGGCTCGTAGTGCCACTCACACTCGTCCCGGGGGTTGTAGTAGTCACAGAAGACAGCTGGGAGTGGACGGGGATGGGGTCAGACTAGAGAAGGCACAGGGGGGTGCCAGGGGGAGGGCGGGCTGGGGTGGAGGGACGGGGGGCAGAGACACGTCAGACTCGCTCCTGCCAACCCTGGTCCCCCAGTGGTCCATTTGGGCGGGTGAGGAGTGATGCCCCAGCCTGCACGTAGTGGCCCCCAGCCCTGGACCCAGGACAGAGGGCACTCACGGCACAGGTCCGGTGTCCTCCAGAACACACAGGCGCCCTCCTTGGTGCACTCCTGGGCGTAGGAGGCCACAGCAGAGCAGAAGCACTCGCAGTCCCCGCCGGTGTCACAGGAGCACGAATCGTGCACGCAGGCATCATAGAAGACCGTGGGGTCCACCTGGGGAGGAGACCTCGGTGTGCCCTGGGTCCGTGCTGCCTTCATGGGGCCAGAACTTGCCCCGTAGATCCCGGAGCTCAGGACCCTGAAACTGGCCCTGCTCCTGGACAGGGTACAGTTAACCAGGTTACCCAGCACCAGCCTCCCAGGGCCCTGGTGGGGCTGATCCTGGAGTGGGGGACTGTCTAGAGACATTTGGCCAATCCTGGCTGTTCAGACCTGGTGCCCAGCCCCTCAGGGCCTTGGGGTCCTCAGCTGTAAGCCGGCAGTCCTAACACCTGCCCATCCCCCATACCGGGAGCCAAGGGACAGCTGGGCACTAGGGAATCTGTATCCTTCCTCTTTTCCTAGTGAGCATGGCATCCTGGGGGTCCAGCCAGGGGTCTCAGAGGGAAGGCTGGTCATCTGGCCACGTGTCTAAAGGACACAGAGCCAAAGACGCAAGAGAACGGAGCTGAAGGACGAGAGCTGCAGGACGATGCAGCCGGCGGCTCCCACTGTGCGAAGAGCGCCCCGCCCCCGCCCCCGCCCCC
>NW_007739607.1:10534-17333 GCF_000696425.1 Galeopterus variegatus | reverse complement strand
CGGCCCCGGCCCCGGTCCCGCCCCAGCCCGCCTAACGCCCTGCTCTGCACATGCGCGGACTCGGGCCCGGCCCCGCCCACTGCCCTGCTCCGCCCACGGCCGGCCCCGCCTCCAGCCGCACCCCCGTAGCGCCCCGCCCCGGCCCCGCCCACCTTGCTGTGGCAGGCGCCGAACACCGAGCTCTTGAGGATGCTGCACTGCTTCTCGGCCCAGGCGCGCCGGTGCGGGTTCAGGCTGCAGGGCTCGGGGGTGGTGCTCACGTCCGGGCAGGTGGGGGCCTCCTTCCAGCTGTTCCCGAAGTCCAGCTCGCTGCTCACCACCATGTGGTCCCGCGTGGTGAAGTCGTTGTTGGAGCGGTAGTCGAAGTTCCCGCACAGGCCGCACACCGTGCCCTGCACGAGACAAGCATCCCCGGGGCGCTCGGGTGGGAGGGAGGGCAGGGGGCTCGCTCCCCCGCGTGCCTGGGAGGCCCGGCCGGGCACGTGAGAGGGGGCCGGCCCGGAGAGGCCGGGTTGGGCAGGGGCAGCCCACCTGGTAGGAGGGGGCCAGCTTGATGAAGACGGTGGTCCTCTTGTCCCAGATGACAATGACGCCGATGCTGGCCTCGACCACCAGGTACTGGCCCACCTCCCGCGTGGTGTAGGCCACATGGTGGCCCTCGTCGCGCTGGATCACTATGCGGTGCTTGTCTTCCAATTTCAGCTCCGTCCTCTGCTCGGAGGGAGGAGAAGGCCGGTCACTGGCCAGGTCCGGGTGTCCCCGAGGGCTCACGCATCCCCAGGGGCAGGCAGCACTCACCCCCAGGAAGATCTTGATGGCCTTGGAGCAGGTGACACCAGTGGTGCCGCAGGGGACATTCTCAGTGATGACACTGAAGGTGCCCAGCGAGGAGTTCTGGCCGCAGTAATCCTGGGGGCCAACAGGACAGCGTCAGCTGGACGCTGGGCCACAGGTCCCTGGGGTGCACCCACCCCAGCTGGTGGGGCTGGGGCAGCCACTGAGCAGACCTTGGCTCTGCCGCTTCCAGTCGGGGAGGCTGAGCCCCACTTCAGACCTCACAGAGCCTCAGCCCCTCCTGTGGTGGCTGGGATAACTACGGGGTGTGGGGGATTTGGATTGGTAAAGCTCCTGCCTCTGGCCCTCCCTTGGCCTGTCATAACTCCCCCCACCCACCACACACACACACACAGGCCCCTCATCCCCCATGGCTGGTCTGTCAAACCTACCCCCTCCTCTGTGTACCTGCAGGAGGATCATGGAACTGGAGGGTGGAGAGGGGGGCTTCATCATGCCCACCCCACTCACTGCTAGAAACCCAAATCCTCCTGACGGGGTGGGGTCTTGGGCAGAGGAAGAGCCAGCCCCTCCCACTCCCAGGTCTCCCACATCTCAGGGCTTCCCTGCTGGGCTGAGCAGAGCAGGCACAGGCCTGGCCCTGGAGGTTCCACAGCCTCACCTGAACAGCCACGTAGGAGCAGTGCCCGTCGAAGTCATAGTATTTCCCGTCAAAGGTGATGTAGTGGCCACTCCCATAGATGGAACAGGTGCCATGGCACATGGACTGGGTGCAAACCCAGTGTCCTTTCTGGCAGGTGCTGCAGAGATCAGAGAGGAGCCTGAAGGCACCTGCCCAGATGGCGGCCTGGCCGAGACCCCAGGCGCCACGCAGACAGCTCCCCAGGAAGCCCACACATGACACCTGCCAGTGCCCACAGCAGCCCCAAAAGTGCCATCGCAAACATGCACCCACACCCCTGCTCCAGGCCAGTGGCAGACAAGAGACCACCCTGCGGGCCGTGGGCAGGAGCCAGGGCCAGGCTGGCTCACCAGGTGTTGCAGTCCACCTGGATCTTGTCCCCTGGGGAGTACAGGTCTTTGTAGTGCACACACGGGCACTCTTCCTCCACCACACAGCCGCCTCGGCCGTCATCCAGCAGCCCGTCAGGACACACGCAGCCGCTGATACACTCCGTATGGTACTGGGGGCAGTCAGAGAGTGGGGTTCAGGGAGCGGACAGGTGAGGCTGAAGCCCTCCCTGGAAGTCAGGATTACATGCCGGGCCAGGGAAGGTCTGACAGCTCAGACTCCCCCGGTGTCCTGGGACCCCTGACCTCCCTCCGTCGTCAGGCCCTAGGACCCCCTCCCCTCAGGCCCACCACTGAGCAGAGAGGCAGGTGAGGGTTGCCTGCCAAGGGCCCCTAAACTGGCCCCTGTGCCCAGTGGGCACACAGAGTGCCCCTTCCCTCCCAGCAACAGGTGTCAAGGCCCATGTGGCCACAGTATTTGGCCCCCAGACCCTAGGGTGGGGTACAGTATGGGAGCCTCTGTAACAGGCTTAGACAGCCAGACCCCCGCCCAGCCCACCCACAGTGGCCCTGCCCAGCACGCACATAGCCGGCAGCCAGCGTCTGGCAGCTCATGGGGCGGGGTTTCAAGACAGCCAGCGCGGTCAGATTGTTGCAGTCCACGTGGATCTTTGGGTCCACACAGCCTGCAGGACGGACAGGGCTGCCTTAGCTCAAGCTGAATGTGGGGGGCTCAGGGGGTAGGGGAGGGCGTAGGGGAGCAGGCCTGGCGTCGGGGTCCACACACAGGGCAGCAGCCACTTACTCTGGCCCAGGAGCTTGACCAGCTGGCAATGCAGCCTCCCGTTCTGGCAAACGCTACAAGAGAGGGCTGGGAGGTGAACGGCGCCCGGGCACAATCCCCACGCAGATTCATGGGAAGCCACCACTGCCTGGGGACGGATGCAAGCCTGGCCACCCTCAGAATCCCCCTCCCCAGGCACCTCTGTAGCCCTCGGGTTCTCAGCTCCACCAGGTAGAGCCTCTCCGTCCTCAGCTTGGAGCAGATTCAGAAGGAGCCCCCCTCGTCCCACCCTGTGCCCTCCCTTCCCAGTTCATGCCACCCACCATCGCTCCTCCTGCCTCAAGACCACGTCCCCCGCCTCCAGGTAGAGGCCTTGGTGGTAGCAGGAGCACTTGGCGAGGGGCACACAGCGGCCCTTCTCGTCCTGGAAGGTGTGGTCGGGGCAGCCGCAGCCGTCCACAGGCGCGAAGCCCTTGAGGCAGTGAGTGTCAGCCTCGGACAGTGAGCGGCACGTCCGCTGGCAGGTGGTCAGGTTGTACAGGAAGATCTGCGAGTTAGGGCAGGAGTTCACGTCCTCGTCTGCAAAGGAGACATGGGGGCCAGCGTGAGGGGCGGGAGAGACCGGACCCCCAGCTCCTATCCCTGTAGGTTGTCCCTGAGCCCTCATTCTGCCAGGATGGCAGATGCCCACCCAGCCACCCTGAGACCCCTGCCCTGAACTTGGCTGCCACAGCTCCAGGCCCATCACAGGCCCCTGGTCCTTGCAACATCACAGCCCCTCGCTGCAAGCAGAGAACTGGAGGGGCGGGGTTCCCGCCGCCCCTGGCAGATGGAGCTGGGAGGTGGGTTGCTGGCTGCAGGGGGCTGATGCCTCTTCTGGACCGCCCATGCTCAGGGCCCCCAGCCCTGTCCCAGGATGCAGCCAGCAGGGGTGGTACTCACTGCAGACCCGCTCCCGCCAGCCCCACAGCATGACGCCCTTGGTGGCACAGGCGCGCGCATAGGAGGACAGAGCCGCGCACATGCAGTCCTCGTTGTTCTCGCAGTTGCAGGTGTCGTATCTGCACCTCTGGGCAGGAAACCGAGGCAGCGGACAGTGAGGTGGGGAGCTGGGACATGGCCGTCAGCCCCCCATGTCCACATGCCTGCATGTGTGCTGGCACTCACAGACACGTGCTTACACACACACATGCACACTCAGCACACCTGGAGGGCTCTGGGGACCTGTCCACGCCATCAGGTGGGTGGGGGTGGGCATGCATGCAGGTCCCACTCACCTTGTAATACTCAGTGGGGTCCACGGCTGAGTGGCACCTGCCAAAGGGGGTCTCTGTGCTCTTCAGGAGGGAGCACCAGTGCTCAGCATAGTTGGCTGGGGAGTGAGGGGTCAGAACCTCAGCAGGGGCTGGGACCACCTGCACATGTCCCCTGGGTCTGACTTTCTGGTCACCCAGGCTGGAGTGGACCCAAGTCCAGGCCTCTTCTTCCCCTGGGTCAAATCTCTGGGCAACTCCAAGCAGGATAGGGCCCCGTTGCAGGATGCCCACTGCCTCCCTCTCTTGACCCCAAGGGCCCAGGCATCCCCGGATGTGGTGGGGTGGCAAGTAGGAGGGCATGCTGTCATGGCTCCAGGCAGCCCCTGGACAAGAGCCACCTCCCAGCAGTTAGCTGGCCTGTCCCTTCTGTCACGTCGCTTGGCAGGTGCCACCATGGGCCATCATAAGCCAGCAGCACAGCGGGAAGCAGCAGGCGGACAGGCTGGTGTCCAGCGTGGAGGGCCCTCTTACCTCCACCCACCTCTCACACACCACGTGCCACCAGAACCCCCCTGACCCGAAAGGCCACGCTGGCCGGGGGTCAGCTCTCCCAGTCAGGCTGCAGGTAGCAGCATCCAGTGGCGCCCGAGCCTCACCGCTCTCGATGTTGAGGGAGCAGGGGTCATCCAGCCAGTCCAGCTTGTCCTGGCAGCTCGACTGGGCCTTCCAAGTGTTGGCAAAGCTGGCTCCTGTGGCCTCCACCAGCCCACTAGCTGTCTTGAAGTCATCGCTTTCCAAGCCATTGAAGTTCCCGCAGAGGCCTGGGGGGCCAGGACAGGGTTGGGGAGGGGCCGAGGCTGGCAGCGGGTAGGCCCCACATGGGGCCTTGGCAAGGGCGAGCTGAGTGGGGCCACTCACCCTGCACCTGCCCCTGGGCGTCCTGCTCCAGCGTCGCAAAGAGCTGCATGACAGGGACCAGCTGCACCTGCAGCCGCAAGCCATAGGCCGTGTTCACGATGATGTGGTAGGAGGAAGGTTGCAAGATGGAGAAGCTCGCTGCAAGGCAGGGAGCACAGTGAGGAAGCGGGGCTCCCCACGCCCTGCCTCGCCCAGGACGCCCTCAGCAGGAGGGCAACAGCCTCCCACTGTCCCCTCAGCAGAGGCCCGAAGATGTAGAGTCCGCCAGATGCCACAGGGCACCCGCTCCCCGTGACCAACCTCCTGGGCCCAGCTGAGTTGGAAGTGGCTCCCAGGCCCCATCCTGGAGCAGGACTCACCAGTCACGTGGGGCAGGTTGACCTGCAGCTCATTCAGCAGCACGCTGCCATCAGACTTGAAGACCACCACCTGCAGGAAGGTCACGGGTACATGGGGCTGAGAAGGGCCTCGAGGACGCGTGGTGTGCTGGGATGGGAGGGCGGGCACCTACGTTCTTCCTCTCGTCGGCCAGCAGCACCACCGTCTTCAGGCAGGTCTGCTTGTCCGTGGAGCCGCAGGGAGCCAGCTCGCCCAGGAGGGCGTAGGAGTCGTTGTGGTCGCCCTGTGTGGGAAGGCACGTTGTAGCGACCGGTGGCCAGGGGCAGGCAGCCCCGGCACCCCAGGAGCCCGGCGGTGGCTCGGAAGGGAAAGCCCGCCTGTCATTCAGCCTGAGAGCGGCAACACCCATCTCAGCCCACGGGCACTTCTCCAGGGACCGTTCACCTGCCCACCCCGGGACCCAGGCAGTCTGGGTGCCAAGCCCCCAGCTCCACTCCACCCCAGGCCTTGGGCCTGCCTACCTTGCTCAGGACATAGTAGCAGTCCCCATGGAAGGTGAACTTTTTCCCATCAAAGGTGGTGATGTGCGAGCCACCTTCCAGGGCGCAGGTCCCAGGGCACGGCAGGTCTGTGCACACCCAACGGCCGGCGTTGCAGACGCTGCCGGGCAGCGGGGCACAGGGTTAGAGCTCAGCTGCCACCCAGCCTGCCCCAGCCCCCAAGCCCAGGGCCCAAGACTCACCAGTGCTCGCAGTCGTTGGTGACCTCCTGGCCTGGTGCGTGCAGGCGTCCATGCAGCTTACAGTGACACTGGCTCACAGGGATGCAGCCGCTGCCCGCGACGTCATCATATACAGTGTCTGGGACAGCCAGGGACATGACGTTACCATAGGCGGGCCTTGGAAAGTGCCAGAGTCCCCACAGTGTAGCTGCCCTTTAGGCCTCCCACCGACAGGCACCACCGGTCTTTGGGCCAACACCCTTCCACCTAATCTCTGGGTCAGGGGTCTGCCCGTGGGGGGTTGGCCTCCAGGCCACCTCAGAGTCCAGCCCCTCAGAGTCCAGCTCCTTCCAGGGGCCTCCGGGCTCAGGGCTGGGGGCGGAGCAGGAGGTGTTCTGTCCATGTATCCCCTTCTCAGAGCCTCCCCAAAGCCACCATGTGGGAGGGTCTTTGGCATTTATTTCCCTTCTGCCCAGACCTGCCCCTGACGTCAGGGTGGGACTGGGGGTATGTCCTGTACCATCAGTATCCCCACATCCAGCAAAGCTCTTCCCTCGATGCGGGTGAGAAACCGAGGCCCAAGGCACAAGGCCGCTTGTCCACTGCACGAGCCGGGGTGGGCTGCATCAGGGCAGCACCCCCTCGTCCCGCCCTGCGGCACCCCCAAGCTCGCACCTTCTGGGCAGAAACAGCCGTCCATGCGGTGCTCCTCGCACAGGCTGCTGACCTCCAGGTGTGAGCAGGTGTCCATGCAGGGCGAGCCGCTCTCCAGGTAAATCATGTTCCCGGGGCAGGTCTTGGCTGGAACGGCAAAGGCAGCCCCGTGAGCCGGCTCCACGTGCGCCACCCCGAGCGCGCCCCGCGGTCCCCCGGCCCTTACGGCAGAGCGCGTCGGTCCTCCAGGTGCCGGGCTGGCCGCCGGCGTGCGAGCACTGGCGGGAGAACTCGGCGAGCGTGCTGCAGACGCAGGAGCGG
>NW_007739607.1:0-10073 GCF_000696425.1 Galeopterus variegatus | reverse complement strand
GCCCACAGGGGTCCCCAGCAGAGGCCGGCGGGTGCCAGGGTCCCCGAGAGCCCTGGGGGAGAAGCCACTCTGCTCCCGGAGGGCCCCCACCCTGGGAGCGGCCGGGATCCCCAGCCTGGCGACTCACGTGCTCAGAGCAGGACTCGGAGGACGTCCCCGGCACCTCCTCCGGGTCCTCACACTCCACCTCGGGCTTGTTGATCTTCTGCATGTTCCCAAACTCGATGGGACTGAAGAGTATGCCTGGGGGAACAGGGCCCGTCAGGGAATGGGGCCCTGCTGGGAGCCTGGGAGCCCTGCCCCACCCTGCCCCCCACTAGCCAAGTCCTCAGCCCCGCTCACCTTCGGAGAGGAATTCCGAGTAGGTCTGCAGGCCGTTGTAGTCCCCGCAGAGGCCGCAGGTGTGGTTCTGGAACTTACTGTCCAGCTCCAGCTATCCGGGAAAGGGGGCAGGTGAGCTGGTCTGTGGGCCACTGGGCACCCCAGGGTCCCAGGCAGTCAAGGGAGCCGCTCCTCCACCGGCCTCTTGTTTGAAGGATGGCAGGTGGGGCAGGAGGGCAGGGGTCAGTGGCCAGGGAGTGTCCTGTCAGTGCAGGCCACTGAGAAGCAGCACGTGCTGTGGGAAAGGCTGAGGGCCAGTCCACTGCCCCCGAGGCCCTGTGGCCCTTCCTGGGGCCGGGCAGGCTTCTGCTGCTCAGCACGCTCCCCACCCGCCGCCCCTCCACCTGCCCTCTTGGGTGAGGGGTCAGACCACGGTCCTCCCGGTCCTCCCTAACAGCGGCCCCGCGCCCCAGGCGCCCATGTCGCTGGCGCCCACCATGAGTGAGTCTTCCCGGTTCCACATCAGGGAGACGCCGCTGCGGGAGTAGACCTTGGTGTAGGCGTCGTTCTTCTCAATGAGCAGCCCGGAGCTGTAGTGCGGGGTGCTGACCCTGCGGAGGGGACACCAGGAGTCATGCCAGCCCACCGCCCAGGGCCCCCCAGCGCTTGTCCTCCCTGGGGTCCTGCTGCCCACAGGGGGCTGTGGCTGTGTGCATCGTGTGTGGGGGGATGGCCCCCGGCCCAGTCCTGCCAAGACCAGCTCCTGCCTGGAAGTCATGAACTTGGAGGAGAGATGTGAGCAGTGGCCACAGAGCCACCGTCCGCCATGGCTGGCCAGGCTTCCCCTGGGCACAGCCGGGCCCTTCCCTACACCCCCCTCCTCGGGGGTGTCCTGGGCAGGGACCCCTCCCAGAATCGAGGGAAGGAAGGAGGGCTGGGCTGCTCAAACCCCTTCCTGTCCCTGTCCTCAGAGGGACGTCCCCTCCACAGGGTGTCTGCCTGGGTTGGGGCTTCTCCAGCCCCTGCCCACCCCATCCCCCTGGGGCTGTCCCTGCTGCTGTCAGGGACCCCACCCCCCTTCCTGCCAGTGCCGGTCACCCCAACCTCGGTGCCTCCACCCCCAAGAGCCCTCCACCGCACTCCTGTCCCCCCAGGAGACTGCGGCCCGACAGCCCGGCCAACAGGGCAAGGAAAATAGTGCGGGAAATAGAGTCCTGGAGCCACGAAAGGGCAGGTCCCGAGGCTGGACAGGAATGCGCTTAAGAGAGCCTCATTGTTCCCGGGACAATACGGGAACAATAGGTGGGTGCGGGGAAGGGGCCCCACAGCCTCTCCCTCACCCTGCCCTGTAACTCTAGCCTGGGGAACAGCACACAAGACCTCAAGACGGAGGGTCACCAGGACCAGGACCAGAGCTGTCCCGAGCCCGGTGGGCTCCGAGGGGAGGGGCTGTAGGGGACGCAGAGGATAAATAAAACCCCTGTCCTCTCGACGGGGGGCTTCTGATGGGCTCGTCAGTGTTTGCTGAATGAATCAGCGCCCCAGACTCAAACCTCAAGCCTCTCCTTAGCAGTGTGCTGGGGCACAGGGGGTCTCATGGGGGCTGCCCAGGGACGGCTGGCTCTCAGGAGCCACCAGTTCCTACCCCATTACTAGGACGTGGGAGGAGACAGTGCCCAGCCCACTCACATGGCCCCGTTCACCACCACCAGCTGGCGGGTGAGGTAGATGGCGTCGTCTCCGACGGTCAGCAGGATGGACTCGACCTGGGGGAGGCCCCCGCCGCCGTCCAGGCCCCGCTGCAGGTGCACGGCGAACTCTTTGTAGGAGTCTCGGCAGTCGGAGGCGAAGTTGTAGTCGCAGAGGCCGGGGAAGCGGAAGATGTCCCCGTCGAAGGTCTTGTAGTGGAAGTCGCCCCAGGTGCTGCAGACGTTGTGGCCGTGGTTTTGGGTCCTGCCTTCTGGAGAAGCAGGGGACGGGGGGGTGAGCAGCGCCGGCCGGGGGATGCCCGCTCCCGCCCCCGCCCCCAAAGCTGCCCACTGAAGCCCCTCCAGGAGCTCCCAGAAGCAGCTCGGAGCCCGTCAGGTCCCGAAGCAGGTCCTCAGCTGGGGAGGTCCCCACCTGCAGGAGGGGCCTGCTGGGCTTTGCTCCTCCTGCCCCGGGGCCTCCAGCTGCTATGTCCCCCCACCCCTGTCCTAGTGTGGAGTGCGGCCGTTTGCTGAGCAGGGAGCCAGGCAGAGGGGCTTGCGGGCACCCCGGTCACCAGGTCCACCTGGTCCAGTGCCCCCACTGCTCACTGCTATACTCCCTCCACTCGGTGCCTCCCCCAGGCCCCCCAGTGCCCCTCACCCAGCACAAGGACTATGCTGGGCCCTTCCGAGGCTGCCCACTCCATGTCCATCAACAGGGACACCAGGGTCTCCTGCACCAGGATGTGACCCCACTACGGCTTTGCACCCAGCCGATGGGATGGGGGTTTCCCCACGGTACATTCGTGTACTTTCCTGGCCAAAGTGACCCTGCACTAGGTGGACAAGCACCCCAGTCTCCAGGAGGAGCCATCTCAGCCTCAACACCCTGAGGGTCCCTGATTTCTAGGCCTCCTGGTGGTGCCTTGGGGCCCTGGGACCTCCCCGAGCATGGCTCCTCCAGCCTTCCCTTCCTCCCCACACCCACGGCTCAGGTGTGGCTGCCCGGGCTGCTGTTTCCACCTGGCACCACCCCTGGACCCACACTCTGGTCGGGCAGTCAACCTCAGAGGGATGGGGGAAACCCAAGACCCCATCCTTCTTTCCTGGCCCCTGGAAGTCAGCAGGGAAGGAAGACCCCTGCAAGGAAGCCTTGGCTGCAGCTGTCCAGGCTGTCCTGGGGCACTCTCGGACCACCCCAAAGGCCAGGCAGAGGAGAACCACCTCCTACTCCTGGGTACGACTTGCCAGCTCTGAGCTGCCCCAGCCTTCCTGCCACCACCCCAGGACCTTCTTGCCTGGTCCCCTTGCCCCCTGGCCCAGCCTCTCACCTCTCTGGAGCTCTGAGCCCCTGGCCAAGGACAGGGCCAGGCAGACAGCTGCCAGGCGGGCCAGTGGCAGCCCCATGGTGGCTCAGGAGGGCGGTGTGGAGGAGCAACCCGGGCAGGGGTCCGGGCCTTTTATGCCCCAGTGGGAGGGCGGGAGGGCAGGGGAGGGGCGAGGGGTGGGTGGGGCATTTGCCACATTATCAAGAAAACAGCTGTGGGGGCTCCCGTGGACTTATCTTTTATGAGGTTTATCTTTTATGGCTCCCTGGGTAAACTTAGCCTTCCTCAGGATGCAGCAGCCCCAATTGCTCCAATGCCAGCACACGCCCAAGCTGAACCCTGTCCCTCCCAGCTGCTGGTGGGACCAGGCCCAGGGCGGGGAGAGGGTTCTGCTGGAAGCATGTCCTGGCAGGCTCCGTGGTCCGCCACGGCGTCCCCGACCCCAGTCCGTCCCCCAGCACAGCCCAGGTCAAACAAGGTGCTTCTGGGCAGGGGCCCCTGCCCAATATTCGCTGCTCTGTCCCATCCTGGGGACACTGCCCCTCGCTGAGCAGCACGAACTGAGGCCCCAACAGGCCCCCCAGGCCTGCTCAGGCCCATGTCACCCTAGGGGAACCAAACCCTCCCCCAGCGGGGGCCCAAGCTCTGGGGTGGGGGGAGAGACCCAGGACTCAGCGGTCACCTGTACCCGACCACAGCAAGCAGCCTCCCTGAGGGCAGGGGGACGTGGGCTCCTGTGGGGTCCAGGGGGCCGCCCCCTCTGGCTGTGGGGCTCCCGCTCTGTCTGAGGCCCTCAGCTCCATTGACCCTCCAATCTCCTCCTTTCCCCAAGCTGAGCCAGTCTCTGGAATTACATGTAATTGGAACTTGGGGAGCACCCAGCCCAGCCAGGGGATGCTTTACGGGATCAGGTCCTCTAGGACACAGGGGGAACTGGCTCACGGCCCAGAGTGGGCGTCCCTGAGGGGAATGGGGCCGGTCCCGGACACAGCGCCAGGCAGAGAGGGGGAGGACGGCCCCCGCACCCGGGCCCTGCTCCTGCAGGCTCCCCACTGCTGCTCTTGGGGCACAGGCCCTCCTGGGCCACACTAATCACTGGACAAAGGAGGGTCCTGCCCCAGAGAGAGCTGCGGCCTCTGATGCATCTCAGACTCCCCCAGCCAGTTCTGAGACTGGCCACTGTCCCACCGATTGTCTGGAATCTCCTTGGGGAATCGTAGTACGGCATTCAAACTGGAATCAACCCCAAACACGACACCACCAGGCGTGCCAGTCTTTGTGGCCAGCCCAGGAGGGCATGCGCAGGCACTACCTGTCACTGGTGGGTAAACTGAGGCCTGCGGGTCCTCCCTCTACACTTTCCTCTTCCTGAAAACAGAGACAGATCTTGAACTTAGTTTCTGACATTGGCCAGAGGGCAGACCATGGGGAAGGCTTGAACCCCAGCCTGGTCCCTGAGTTCCAGGGGCCAGGGTGTGGGATTCTTCCCAACAGTTAAGGAGATTCTGGGCCGGGGGCACTGAGCCCCTTCCCCCAACCACCCCACTGCCCTGATCAGGCCCCGACACAGAGGTGGTGACCCCTGCTGGGGCTGAAGCCCTCGCTCGGGCCAGAACCCTGTGTGGGGAGCCTCGCTGGCCTCCCACAACAGCTGCGTCCGAGCCCTGTGTGTTGATGTCACCTGCCACTCAGGCCTCCGGCCCTGCAGACAGGACCTCCATGCCACAGGGACAGACCAGGGGCCAGAAAGGGGTCTTTGCACTGCTAGGACGTCAGGGATGCGAGTGAACAGGAACCCGGAGCCTGGAAGGAGGCCCCTCACCCCACGCTGCTGTGCCCACCAGCCTCAGGCCCAGGTGCTGTCCTACCTGCAAGGACTTGGGCACATGGGGACGCTGAGTGTGTGGCCCGAGCCAGCAGGAGCAGGGATTAGGAAACCAGAGCCGGCTGGGCCACAGCAGGGCCATTGTGCCGCTTCCCTGTGTGGGCTTCACACGTTGGCACCGAGCCCCGGGGAAACCCAAAGACGGGACCTAGCACCTGCGCCCCTGGGAGGAAGTGATTTTCCACACCAGGCCCCTTCCGCCCTGGTGGGGGTCAGAGGAATCCTGACTAGACACAGAATGCCCAGCACAGACACTCCTGCCCTGAGGTCTGACAAGTGGGTCCTCCCAGGATGGAGGAGGTGGGTCCTCCTGGGTCTGAGAGGGTCAACCCTATGTTCCCTCTGGATGGAGAAGTGGTGGCGACCCCCTCTCAACCCATCACAGGGTCTCAGGTGGGGGCCTGTGTGAGCTGTGACACCAGGTAGCTGTGCATGGGGCAGACACCAAGATCCAAACCTCACTCCCTAATGGAGGGAAAGGAGCTGGTTTGGGGAAGATGGCAGTGATGGCTCCGACAGCCCGGGGTGACGGGAGTCACCCCCACCACCGCCAAAGTGAGAGTGTCTCAAACCACATCCCAGGCCCAGTCCACCATCAGATCCCTGGCCAGGCTTCACTGCCAGCTTCTCGGCTGCCAAGCACAGTCATCACAGTGCTCCTGGCAGGTGACAGGGACCAGGTGGGTGCAGGAAGGAGCTCAGGGTGAGGGGCCAGTGCTCCACTACAGGATAACAATAAACTTGGAAATGCCCAAATCAGGCTGCAGACGCCGCGATGCACTTAGACACTTGGCTTTATCCGGACATAATACAACAGACGCAGGATGACGGCTCTGTCTGCCTGGCTCGCCCCTCTCCTCTGTGCAGCTGGAGGGCAGGCAGCTGTCACCAGCCTCAGAGCTCAATTCTCTGCCCTTGACAACCACAGGGGGACCCCCACCACTGCCCTGGTGGAGGGAGAGAGTAGGGGCTTCAGCCACTGAGGAGTGCTGTCGGTACCACTTTTCTGTGACACCGAGGAGAGGGGAATGGCCACCCCACCCAGCCACAGGGGGACGCGGCTGGGCCTCGCGCAGCACAAGCCCCCAGGCGGATGGGGTCTGAGGCGCCCAGCCTCCCCGGCCGGGCCCCACACCCAGCAG
Source organism: Galeopterus variegatus (assembly GCF_000696425.1). Classification (NCBI taxonomy): domain Eukaryota; kingdom Metazoa; phylum Chordata; class Mammalia; order Dermoptera; family Cynocephalidae; genus Galeopterus; species Galeopterus variegatus. Next base: position 3,709 of record NW_007739607.1, on the reverse strand, counting down.
TAATTACCCCCATGCTGTTGCCAGCGACTGCATGGAATCTGCGGTCATGACCACAGGGAGGAGCCAGCAAAGACGTCACGCAGACGCCCAAAATGACTGTCCCACCGCTGTGTGTCCACAAACCCTGACTCATCAGGAAGCTGGGGACGGGGCGGAGGGGCAGTGATGGTGCGGGGGGACTAGAGCCACAGGAGAAGGAGGGAAAGGTAGAGGAGGAGGGGGAGCAGGGGGGCGAGAGGAAGGGCCGCGCCCTGCTGGAGACAGCAGGTGCACCCCAGCCCCCACCCCTTCTCAGTCGCCTTGTGTCATGGTTACTTTCTTTTTTTTTTTTTTCTTTTTTTTCCTTTTTGTCTTTTTTACTAACCGGTAACGGGATCGCAACCCTTGGTGTCGCGCCCATACCGGGGACCGGCAACGGGATCGCAACCCTCGGTGTTGTGCCCGCACCGCGCTCAGCCAGTGAGCAGGAACCGGTCTCCACATGGGATCCGAACCCTCAGCGGGAGCGCCGCCACGCTCCCAAGTGGCGCACTCTCCAGTGTGCCACCGGGCCGGCCCAATGTCATGGTTACTTTCATGTGTCACTTTGGCTGAGCAGATGACCCCCGTACTGTGGGTGGGCTTCGCTCTATCAGTTGAAAGCCTTAAAAGCAGCAAAGACTGAGGCCCCCCAAAGAAAGGGGATTCTACACCCAGGTGGCCTTTGGGCTCCAGTGGCAGCGTCAACTCCCCAGGGTCTCCAGCCTGCCCTACAGATTCCAGACTTGCAGCCCCACAATCACAACAGCCAATCCCTTAAAATAGCAGCCCGCCCTGTGCCCCCCGTGCACACACGCACACGTCCACACCCTACTGGTTCTGTGTCTCGGGGGAACTCTGACTGACGTGCCCAGCATGGCCCGGATCCCTCCCACAGGGCTTGTGGAGGGCATTTTTCCTGCCCGCACTGCAGCTTTGGGATGCCCCTCCCCCTCAGCCCTTCTTTCCCTGCCCTGTGTTGAACCAAATGCAGCCCACGCTGACGTTTACTAAAATAACGCTTCCATCCTTATGCCCTGTCGGTCACATATATCATCTCGGGCCATTCCCTCATAACTCCATGGGGTTGGTCCAATGATTAACCCATGTTATGGAAGGGGAAGCTGAGTCACTGAGCGTCTAAGCCAGTGTCTCCCAGGGAGCAGGGGGTGAGCCTGGCTCAGTGCCATGCTGTTGACCATCGCCATCCTGCCCAGCCAAGACCCGCCAGCACCAGGCCACCCAGCCCCACCCCCTGCTGGACTTAAGTGGGGCAGCACGGGCTGATGGCCCAGTCCTAGTGCCACAGCTCTGACCTCACCTTAGAGGGCAGATGGAGGGTGGGCCCAGAGAAGCCACAGTTCCCACCCTTCTGGACACCCAAGGGAGATCCCAGTGCCAGCCACCCACAGGGACAGAGTGGCAAGGCCCAGACCTCATCCCTGGTGGGCAAGCATCTGAGGACTCAAGACACCAGCCACCTCCACCCCCATGTCCTCCCTCAAGACATTGGAAGGGCAAACCCAGACCTCACAAGCATGTCCACTTCCTGAGCCTTCAGAGGTTCAGAACAGCCTGGGGGTGTGCACATCTGACCCACATTACCTCCCCTGTCCAACGTGGGGTTAAAAGCAGCATGTCGGCCTCACTGTCTTATGCAAAGGACAAGTAAACACACAGAAGTGTCTGTGTTCGGGCAAGAGGGTCAGGAGAGGCTGAGTTGGCAGGTTGGGCTCCTTGACCAAGCCAGGGCTCCAATGAGCAGGTGAGCATTGGACAGGCCTCCTGGTGGGGAAAGGGCAGCCCTTTCCACCATCAGGTGGGTCACTGCACTTCAGGATTTAGCCACCCTTAGGCAGTTACCCTTGTCCTCTCAAGACATGGTCCAGATGTCACACCTTTACCCTGATGACTGTCCTCCCCACCCTGACCACACTGTGTGACCATTGCTGCCTTTTTGCTTTGAGTGCCCTGAGGACAGAAGCTTATGCAGGCTCTTCCATGGTCCACCCTCACAATAAATGCAATTGAAAACTTTGCTTCTGGATGGATGGATGAGCGGATGGCGGGGTGGATGAATGTATGGATGGATGGGTGGGTGAGTGGATGAATGGGTGGGTGGGTGGGTTGCTGGATGGGTGGATGGATGGATGGGTGGATAGGTGGATGGATGGATGGATGGATGGATGGATGGATGGGTGGATGGGTGGGTGGATGGGTGGATGGGTGGGTGGATGGGTGGATGGGTGGGTGGATGGGTGGATGGGTGGGTGGATGGGTGGATGGGTGGGTGGATGGGTGGATGGGTGGGTGGATGGGTGGATGGGTGGGTGGATGGGTGGATGGGTGGGTGGATGGGTGGATGGGTGGGTGGATGGGTGGATGGGTGGGTGGATGGGTGGATGGGTGGGTGGATGGGTGGATGGGTGGGTGGATGGGTGGATGGGTGGGTGGATGGGTGGATGGGTGGGTGGATGGGTGGATGGGTGGGTGGATGGGTGGATGGGTGGGTGGATGGGTGGATGGGTGGGTGGATGGGTGGATGGGTGGGTGGATGGGTGGATGGGTGGGTGGATGGGTGGATGGGTGGGTGGATGGGTGGATGGGTGGGTGGATGGGTGGATGGGTGGGTGGATGGGTGGATGGGTGGGTGGATGGGTGGATGGGTGGGTGGATGGGTGGATGGGTGGGTGGATGGGTGGATGGGTGGGTGGATGGGTGGATGGGTGGGTGGATGGGTGGATGGGTGGGTGGATGGGTGGATGGGTGGGTGGATGGGTGGATGGGTGGGTGGATGGGTGGATGGGTGGGTGGATGGGTGGATGGGTGGGTGGATGGGTGGATGGGTGGGTGGATGGGTGGATGGGTGGGTGGATGGGTGGATGGGTGGGTGGATGGGTGGATGGGTGGGTGGATGGGTGGATGGGTGGGTGGATGGGTGGATGGGTGGGTGGATGGGTGGATGGGTGGGTGGATGGGTGGATGGGTGGGTGGATGGGTGGATGGGTGGGTGGATGGGTGGATGGGTGGGTGGATGGGTGGATGGGTGGGTGGATGGGTGGATGGGTGGGTGGATGGGTGGATGGGTGGGTGGATGGGTGGATGGGTGGGTGGATGGGTGGATGGGTGGGTGGATGGGTGGATGGGTGGGTGGATGGGTGGATGGGTGGGTGGATGGGTGGATGGGTGGGTGGATGGGTGGATGGGTGGGTGGATGGGTGGATGGGTGGGTGGATGGGTGGATGGGTGGGTGGATGGGTGGATGGGTGGGTGGATGGGTGGATGGGTGGGTGGATGGGTGGATGGGTGGGTGGATGGGTGGATGGGTGGGTGGATGGGTGGATGGGTGGGTGGATGGGTGGATGGGTGGGTGGATGGGTGGATGGGTGGGTGGATGGGTGGATGGGTGGGTGGATGGGTGGATGGATGGGTGGATGGATGGATGGGTGGGTGGATGGGTGGATGGGTGGGTGGATGGATGGATGAGTGGGTGTATGGATGGATAGGTTAATGGACGGATGGATGGATGGATGGACGGGTGGGTGGATGGGTGGATGGGTGGGTGGATGGGTGGATGGGTGGATGGATGGATGGATGGGTGGATGGATGGGTGGGTGTATGGATGGATATGTGGATGGATGGATGGGTGGATCGGTGGATGGGTGGATCGGTGGATGGGTGGATGGATGGA
>NW_007739606.1:34858-35220 GCF_000696425.1 Galeopterus variegatus | reverse complement strand
CTAGATTGATTAGCTCGGTCTGATAAGTTTTCCTAGATTGATTAGCTTGGTCTGATTAGTTTTCCTAGATTGAATACATTAGTCTGATTAGTTTTCCTACATCGAATAGCTTTTTCTGAGTATTTTTTCTCGATTGATTGGCTTGGTCTGATTAGTTTTCCGAGATCGACTTACTTTGTTTGATTAGTTTTCCTAGATCAATTTGTTGGGTCTGAAGAGTTTTCCGACATCGATTAGTTGGGTCTGATAAGGGTTCCTAGATTGACTTGTTGTGTCTGATTATTTTTCCAAGATCGATTATTTGGGGCTGATTAGTTTTCCTAAATCAACTAGCTTGGTCTGATTAGTTTTCCTAGATCGAT
>NW_007739606.1:32455-33979 GCF_000696425.1 Galeopterus variegatus | reverse complement strand
TTGGTCTGATGAGTTTACTTAGATCGATGAGCTTGGTCTGATGAGTTTACATAGATCGATGGGCTTGGTGTGATGTGTTTAGTTAGATCGATGAGCTTGGTCTGATGAGTTTATTATATCGATGTGCTTGGTGTGATGAATTTAGTTAAATCGAAGGGATTGGTCTGCTGAGTTTTCTTAGATCGATTAGCTTGGTCTGATGAGTTTACTAACATCGATTAGCTCTGTCCGATGTGTTTACTTATATCGATGAGTTTGGTCTGATGAGTTTACTTACATTGATGAGTTCGGTCCGATGAGTTTACTTAAATCGATGAGCTTGGTCTGATGAGTTTACTTTTACCGATGAGCTTGGTCTGATGAGTTTACTTAGATCCATGTGCTTGGTGTGATGAATTTAGTTAAATCGAAGGGATTGGTCTGCTGAGTTTTCTTAGATAGATTAGCTTGGTCTGATGAGTTTACTTACATCGATTAGCTCTGTCCGATGTGTTTACTTATATCGATGAGTTTGGTCTGATGAGTTTACTTACATCGATTAGCTCTGTCCGATGTGTTTACTTATATCGATGAGTTTGGTCTGATGAGTTTACTTACATTGATGAGTTCGGTCCTATGAGTTTACTTAAATCGATGAGTTTGGTCTGATGAGTTTACTTATATCGATGAGCTTGGTCTGATGAGTTTACTTAGATCGATGTGCTTGGTGTGATGAGCTTAGTTAGATCGATGAGCTTGGTCTGATGAGTTTACTTAGATCGATGTGCTTGCTCTGTTGAGATTACTTAAATCGAAGTGTTCGGTCTGATGAGGTTAAGTAGATCGATGAGCTTGCTCTGATGAGTTTAGTTAGATCGATGAGCTTTGTCTGATGAGTTTACTTGGATCGATGAGCTTGGTGTGATGAGTTTAGGTAAATCGAAGGGCTTGGTCTGCTGAGTTTTCTTAGATCGATTAGCTTTCTCTGAAGTGTTTATTTAGATCGATGAGCTTGGTCTGATGAGTTTACTTAGATCGGTTTGCTTGGTCCAATGATTTTACTTAGATCGATGAGCTCGGTCTGAAGAGTTTACTTGGATCGATGTGCTTGGTCTAATGAGATTACTTAGATCAATGTGCTTGGTGTGTTTATTTTATGTAGATCTATTGGCTTGGTCTGTTGAGTTTCCTTATATCGATGGGCTTGGTCTGATGAGTTTACTGACCTCGATTAGCTCTGTCTGATGTGTTTACTTAGATCGATGAGTTTGGTCTGATTAGTTTACATAGATCGATTAGCTCTCTCTGATGAGTTAACTTAGATCAATTAGCTTGGTCTGATGATGTTACTTAGATCGATGAGCTCGGTCTGATGAGTTTATTTAGATCGAAGAGCTTGGTTTTTTGAATTTACTTAGATCGTTGGGCTTGGTCTGATGAGTTTACTTAGACTGAATAGCTTGCTCTGATGAGTTAACTTAGATCGATGGGCTTGGTCTGATGAGTTTACTTACATTGATTAGCTCGGTCTGATGTGTTTACTTA
>NW_007739606.1:32183-32445 GCF_000696425.1 Galeopterus variegatus | reverse complement strand
TTACTTAGATCGATGAGCTCAGTCTGATGAGTTTACTTAGATCAATGAGCTTTTTCTGATGAGCTTACTTAGAACGATGTGCTTGGTCTGATCAGTTTATTTAGATTGATGAGGCTGGTGTGTTGAGTTTACTTAGATCGATGGGCATGGTCTGTTGAGTTTACTTAGATCGATTAGCTTGCTCTGATGAGTTCATTTAGATAGATGAGTTTGGTCTGATGAGTTTACTTAGATCAATGAGCTTTTTCTGATGAGCTTACTT
>NW_007739606.1:27181-31750 GCF_000696425.1 Galeopterus variegatus | reverse complement strand
GTCTGATGAGTTTACATAGATCGATGGGCTTGGTGTGATGAGTTTAGTTAGATCGATGAGCTTGGTCTGATGAGTTTACATAGATCGATGGGCTTGGTGTGATGAGTTTAGTTAGATCGATGAGCTTGGTCTGATGATTTTACATAGATCGATGGGCTTGGTGTGATGAGTTTAGTTAGATCGATGAGCTTGGTCTGATGAGTTTACTTAGATCGATGTGCTTACTCTGTTGAGATTACTTAGATCGATGAGTTCGGTCTGATGAGGTTAAGGATGAGTTTGGTCTGATGAGTTTACTTATATCGATGAGCTTGGTCTGATGAGTTTACTTAGATCGATGTGCTTGGTGTGATGAATTTAGTTAAATCGAAGGGATTGGTCTGCTGAGTTTTCTTAGATCGATTAGCTTGGTCTGATGAGTTTACTTACATCGATTAGCTCTGTCCGATGTGTTTACTTATATCGATGTGTTTGGTCTGATGAGTTTACTTACATTGATGAGTTCGCTCCGATGAGTTTACTTAAATCGATGAGCTTGGTCTGATGAGTTTACTTAGATCGGTGAGCTTCGTGTGTTGAATTTACTTAGATCAATGGGCTTGGTCTGATGAGTTTACTTAGACTGAATAGCTTGCTCTGATGAGTTTACTTAGACCGATGAGCTTGGTATGATCAGGTTACTTAGATCGATGAGCTTTTTCTGATGAGTTTAATTAGAACAATGTGCTTGGTCTGATGAGTTCACTTAGATCGATGAGCCTGGTGTGTTGAGTTTACTTAGATCGATGGGCTTGGTCTGATGAGTTTACTTAGAACGATTAGCTCGGTCTGATGTGTTTACTTAGATCAGTGTTCTTGGTCTGATGAGTTTATTTAGATCGATGTGCTTGGTCTGATCAGTTTATTTACATCGATGAGCTTGGTGTGATGAGTTTAGTTAGATCGAATGGCTTGGTCTGAATAGTTTTCTTAGATGGATTAGCTTTCTCTGATGAGTTTACTTAGATCGATGAGCTTGGTCTGATGAGGTTACTTCTATCGATGTGCTTGGTCTGATGAGTTTACCTAGATCGATGAGCTCGGTCTGATGTGTTTACTTAGATCAGTGTTCTTGGTCTGATGAGTTTATTTAGATCGATGTGCTTGGTCTGATCAGTTTATTTAGATCGATGAGCTTGGTGTGATGAGTTTAGTTAGATCGAATGGCTTGGTCTGAATAGTTTTCTTAGATCGATTAGCTTTCTCTGATGAGTTTACTTAGATCGATGAGCTTGGTCTGATGAGGTTACTTGGATCGATGTGCTTGGNCTTAGATCGATGAGTTTGGTCTGATGAGGTTAAGTAGATCCATGAGCTTGCTCTGTTGAGTTTAGTTAGATCGATGAGCTTGGTCTGATGAGTTTACTTTGATCGATGAGCTTGGTGTGATGAGTTTAGTTAAATCGAAGTGCTTGTTCTGCTGAGTTTTCTTAGATCAATTAGCTTTCTCTGAAGAGTTTATTTAGATCGATGAGCTTGGTCTGATGAGTTTACTTAGATCAGTGAGCTCGGTCCAATGATTTTACTTAGATCGATGAGCTCGGTCTGAAGAGTTTACTTCGATCGATGTGCTTGGTCTGATGAGATTACTTAGATCGATGTGCTTGGTGTGTTGATTTTATGTAGATCGATGGGCTTGGTCTGTTGAGTTTCCTTATATCGATGAGCTTGGTCTGATGAGTTTACTTAGATCGTTGAGCTTGCTCTGTTGAGTTTAGTTAGATCGATGAGCTTGGTCTGATGAGTTTACTTTGATCAATGAACTTGGTGTGGTGAGTTTAGTTAAATCGAAGGGATTGGTCTGCTGAGTTTTCTTAGATCGATTAGCTTTCCCTGAAGAGTTTATTTAGATCGATGTGCTTGGTCTGATGAGTTTACTTAGATCGGTGACCTCGATCCAATGATTTTACTTAGATCGATGACCTCGGTCTGAAGAGTTTACTTCGATCGATGTGCTTGGTCTGATGAGATTACTTAGATCGATGTGCTTGGTGTGTTGATTTTATGTAGATCGATGGGCTTGGTCTGTTGAGTTTCCTTATATCGATGAACTTGGTCTGATGAGTTTACTTACATCGATTAGCTCTGTCCGATGTGTTTATTTAGATCGATGAGTTTGGTCTGATGAGTTTACGTAGATCAATTAGCTTTCTCTGATGAGTTAACTTAGATCAATTAGCTTGGTGTGTTGAATTTACTTAGATCGATGGGGTTGGTCTGATGAGTTTACTTAGAATGATGGGCTTGGTCTGATGAGTTCACTTCGATCGATGAGCCTGGTGGGTTGAGTTTACTTAGATCGATGAGCTTGGTCTGATGAGTTTACTTAGATCGATTAGCTCGGTCTGATGTGTTTACTTAGATCGATGAGCTTGGTCTGATGAGTTCCCTTAGATCAATGAGCTTGTTCTGATGACTGTACTTAGATCGATATGCTTGGTCTGATGACTTTAGTTTGATCGATGAGCTTGGTCTGATGAGTTTACATAGATCAATGAGCTTTGTGTGATGAATTTACTTAGATCGATGATATTGTTCTGATGAGTTTAATTAGATCGATGAGCTTGGTATGATGAGTTCACTTAGATTGATGTGCTTGGTCTGATGAGTTTACTTATATCGATTAGCTTTCTCTGATGAGTTTACTTAGATCGATGAGCTCGGTCTGATGAGTTTACTTGGATCGATTAGCTTGGTCTGATGAGTTTACTTAGATCGATGAGGTTGGTCTGATGAGTTTACTTAGATCGATTAGCTTTCCCTGATGAGTTTACTTAGATCGATTAGCTCGGTCTGATGTGTTTACTTCGATCGGTGTGCTTGGTCGGATGAGTTTATTTAGATCGATGTGCTTGGCCTGATCAGTTTATTTGATCGATGAGGTTGGTGTGCTGATTTTAATTAGAATGATAGGCGTGGTCTGTTGAGTTTACTTAGACTGATTAGCTTGCTCTGATGAGTTCACTTAGATAGATGAGTTTGGTCTGATGAGTTTATTTAGATCGATGATCTTGGTCTGATGAGTTTACTTAGATCAATGAGATTGTTCTGATGAGTTTACTTAGATCGATGAGCTTGGTCTGATGAGTTTACTTAGATCGATGAGCTCAGTCCAATGAGTTTACTTAGATCGATGAGTTTGGTGTGTTGATTTTACTTAGATTAATGGGCTTGGTCTGTTGAGTTTACTTAGATCGATGTGCTTGGTCTGATGAGTTTACTTAGATCGATTAGCTCAGTCTGATATGTTTACTTAGATCGGTGTTCTTGGTCTGATTAGTTTTCTTAGACTGATTAGCTTTCTCTGATTAGTTTAATTAGATCGATGAGCTTGGTGTGCTGATTTTACTTAGATTGATGGGCGTGGTCTGTTGAGTTTACTTAGACTGATTAGCTTGCTCTAATTAGTTCACTTAGATTGATGAGTTTGGTCTGATGAGTTTATTTAGATCGATGATCTTGGTCTGAAGGGTTTACTTAGATAGATTAGGTTGCTCTGATGAGTTTACTTAGATCGATGAGTTTGGTCTGATGAGTTTAGTTAGATCGATGAGCTTGGTCTCATGAGTTTACTTAGATCGATGAGCTTGGTGTGATGAGTTTAGTTAGATCAATGAGCTTGGTCTGATGAGTTTACTTAGATCGATGAGCTTGGTGTGATGAGTTTAGTTACATCAATGAGCTTGGTCTNCTTAGATCGATTAGCTTTCTCTGATGAGTTAACTTAGATCCATTAGCTTGCTCTGATGAGTTCACTTAGATAGATGAGTTTGGTCTGATGAGCTTATTTAGATCGATGATCTTGGTCTGATGAGTTAACTTAGATAGATTAGCTTGCTCTGATGAGTTTACTTAGATCGATGAGTTTGGTCTGATGAGTTTACTTAGATCGATGAGCTTGGTGTGATGAGTTTAGTTAGATCGAAGAGCTTGGTCTGATTTGTTTTCTTAGATCGATTAGCTTTCTCTAATGAGTTTACTTAGATCGATGAGCTTGGTCTGATGAGGTTACTTAGATGGATGTGATTGGATGGATGAGTTTATTTGGATCGAAGGGCTTGGTCTCATGAGTTGTCTTAGATCGATTAGCTTTCTCTGATGAGTTTACTTAGATCAATGAGCTTGGTCTGATGAGTTTACTTAGATGGATGTGATTGGTGTGATGAGTTTACTTTGATCAATGGGCTTCGTCTGATGAGTTTTCTTAGATCGATGAGCTTGGTAACAAGAGGTTACTTAGATCAATGTGCTTGGTCTGATGAGTTTATTTAGATCGATATGCTTGGTATGTTTAGTTTAGTTAGATCGAAGGGCTTGGTCTGATTAGTTTACGTATATCGATTAGCTTTCTCTGATGAGTTTACTTAGATCGATGAGCTTGGTCTGATGAGGTTACTTAGATGGATGTGATTGGTGGGATGAGTTTATTTGGATCGAAGGGCTTGGTCTGATGAGTTGTCTTAGATCGGTTAGCTTTCTCTGATGAGTTTACTTAGATCGATGTGCTTGGTCTGATGAGTTTACTTAGAT
>NW_007739606.1:25239-26605 GCF_000696425.1 Galeopterus variegatus | reverse complement strand
TCTGATGAGTTTACTTAGATCGAAGAGCTTGGTCTGATGAGTTTACTTAGATCGATGTGCTTGGTCTGATGAGTTTACTTAGATCGATGAGCTTGGTGTGTTGAATTTACTTAGATCGATGTGCTAGGTCTGATGAGTTTACTTAGACCAAATAGCTTGCTCTGATGAGTTTACTTAGACCGATGAGCTTGGTCTGATGAGGTTACTTAGATCGATGAGCTTAGTCTGATGAGTTTACTTAGAATGATGTACTTGGTCTGATGAGTTCATTTAGATCAATCAGCCTGGTGTGTTGAGTTTACTTAGATCGATGGGCTTGGTCTGATGAGTTTACTTAGATCGATTATTTCGGTCTGATGTGTTTACTGAGATCTGTGTGCTTGGTCTGATGAGGTTATTTAGATCTATGTGCTTGGTCTCATCAGTTTATTAGATCGATGAGCTTGGACTGATAAGTTTAGTTAGATCGAAGGGCTTGGTCGGATTAGTTTTCTTAGATCAATTAGCTTTCTCTGATGAGTTTAATTAGATCAATTAGCTTGGTCTGATGAGTTTACTTAGATCAATGTGCTTCGTCTGATGTGTTTATTTAGATCGATGAGTTTAGGGTGATGAGTTTAGTGAGATTGAAGGGCTTTTTCTGATGAGTTTTCCTAGATCGATTTGCTTTCTCTGATGAGTTCACTTAGATCAATGAGCCTGGTGTGTTGAGTTTACTTAGATCGATGAGCTTGGTCTGATGAGTTGACTTAGATAGATTAGCTTGCTCTGATGAGTTTACTTACATCAATAAGTTTGGTCTGATGAGGTTAAGTAGATCGATGAGCTTGGTCTGTTGATTTTAGTTAGATTGATGAGCTTGGTCTGATGAGTTTACTTAGATCGATGAGCTTGGTCTGATGAGTTGACTTAGATAGATTAGCTNCACTTTGATCGATATGCTTGGTCTGATGAGTTTACTTAGATCGATGAGCTCGGTCTCATGAGGTTACTTAGATCGATGAGCTTGGTCTCATGAGGTTACTTAGATCGATGAGTTCGGTGTGATGAGTTCACTTTGATCGATATGCTTGGTCTGATGAGTTCACTTTGATCGATATGCTTGGTCTGATGAGTTTACTTAGATCGATATGCTTGGTCTGATGAGTATACTTAGATCGATGTGCTTGGTCTGATGAGTTTACTTAGACCGATTATCTTGCTCTGATGAGTATACTTAGATCGATGAGCTTGGTCTTGGTGAGTGTACTTAGATCGATGAGCTTGGTCTTGATGAGTTTACTTAGATCGATGAGCTTGGTCTTGATGAGTTTACTTAGATCGATGAGCTTGGTCTAATGAGTTTACTTAGAACGATGAGCTTGGT
>NW_007739606.1:22497-24553 GCF_000696425.1 Galeopterus variegatus | reverse complement strand
GATGTGCTTTGTCTGATGAGATTACTTAGATCGATGAGCTTGGTTTGTTGAATTTACTTAGATCGATTAGCTTGCTCTGATGAGTTCACTTAGATAGATGAGTTTGGTCTGATGAGTTTACTTAGATCGATGAGCTTGGTATGATGAGTTTACTTACATCGATGAGTTCGGTCCAATGAGTTTACTTAGATCGATGAGCTCGGTCTGATGAGTTTACTTTGATCGATGAGCTTGTTGTATTGAATTTACTTAGATCGATGTGCTTGGTTTGATGAGTTTACTTAGACCGAGTAGCTTGCTCTGATGAGAATACTTAGATCGATGATCTTGCTCTGATGAGTATACTTAGATCGATGAGCTTGGTCTTGGTGAGTGTACTTAGATCGATGAGCTTGGTCTTGATGAGTTTACTTAGATCGATGAGCTTGGTCTAATGAGTTTATTTCGATCAATTAACTCTGTCCGATGAGTTTACTTAAATCGATGAGCTTGGACTGATGAGGTTTCTTATATCGATGAGCTTGGTCTGATGTGTTTACTTAGATCCATGAGCTTGGTCTGTTGAGTTATTTAGATTGATCATCTTGGTATGATGAGATAAATTAGACGGATGAGCTTAGTCTGATGAGGTTACTTAGATGGATGAGATTGGTGTGATGTGTTTAGTTAGATCGAAGAGGTTGGTCTGATGAGTTTACTTAGATTGAACATCTTGGTCTGACGAGATAACTGAGATCGATTAGCTTCGTCTGAGGCGTTTACTTCGATCGATGGGCTTGGTCTGATGAGTTTACTTAGACCGATTAGCTTTCTCTGATGAGTTTACTTAGATCGATGAGGTTGGTCTTGATGAGTTTACTTAGATCGATGAGCTTGGTCTTGATGAGTTTACTTAGATGGAAGAGCTTGGTCTAATGAGTTTCTTTCGATCAATTAGCTCGGTCCGATGAGTTTACTTAGATCGATGAGCTTGGAAAAATGAGGTTTATATGATCGATGAGCTCGGTCTGATGAATTTACTTAGATCGATGAGCTTGGTCTGTTGATTTTATTTAGATTGATCATCTTGTTATGATGAGATAACTTACATTAATGAGATTGGTCTGATGAGGTTAATAAGATGGATGAGATTGGTGTGATGTGTTTAGTTTGATCAATGAGGTTCTTCTGATGAGTTTTCTTACATCGATGAGTTTGGCCTGGTGAGTTTACTTAGATCGATTAGCTTTGTGCGATGTCTTTACTTAGATCGATGTGCTTGCTCTGTTGAGATTACATAGATCAATGAGGATGTCTGATGAGGTTAAGTAGATCGATGAGCTTACTCTGTTGAGTTTAGTTAGATCGAAGACCTTGGTCTGATGAGTTTCTTTAGATCGAACATCTTGGTCTGACGAGATAATTAGATCGATATGCTTTGTATGAGGAATTTCCTTAGATCGATGTGCTTGGTTTGTTGATTTTTCTTAGATTGAAGTGCTTTGTCTGATGAGTTTACTTAGATCGATGAGCTTGGTCTGTTGACTTTATTTAGATTGATCATCTTGTTATGATGAGATAACTTAGATTAATGAGCTTGGTCTGATGAGGTTAATAAGATGGATGAGATTGGTGTGATGTGTTTAGATTGATCAATGAGCTTCTTCTGATGAGTTTTCTTAGATCGATGAGCTTGGCCTGATGAGTTTACTTAGATCGATTAGCTTTGTGCGATGTCTTTACTTAGATCGATGTGCTTGCTCTGTAGAGAACACATAGATCAATGAGGATTTCTGATGAGGTTAAGTAGATCGATGAGCTTGCGCTGTTGAGTTTAGTTAGATCGAAGAGCTTGGTCTGATGAGTTTCTTTAGATCAAACATCTTGATCTGACGAGATAATTAGATCGATTTGCTTGGTCTGAGGAATTTCCTTAGATCGATGTGCTTGGTCTGATGAGTTTTCTTTGATCGATGAGCTTCGTCTGATGAGTTTACTTAGATCGATGAGGTTGGTCTGATGACTTTTCTTAGATCGATGAGCTTCGTCTGATGAGTTTACTTAGATCGATGAGCTC
>NW_007739606.1:19512-20511 GCF_000696425.1 Galeopterus variegatus | reverse complement strand
TAGCTTGGTCTGATAAGTTTTCCTAGATCGATTAGCTTGGTCTGATTAGTTTTCCTAGATTCATTACATTGGTCTGATTAGTTTCCCTACATCGATTTGTTGGGTCTGAATAGTTTTCCTTGATTGACTTGTTGGGTCTGGTTAGTTTTCCTAGATCGATTAGCTCAGTCTAATTAGTTTACCTTAATTGATTACCTTGGTCTGATTATTTTTCATGTATTGAATAGCTTGGTCTGATTAGTTTTCCTAGATTGATTAGCTTGGTCTGATTATTTTTCTTGGATTGATTGGCTTGGTCTGATTAGTTTTCCTAGCTCTACTAGCTTGGTCTGATTAGTTTTCNTGATTAGTTTTCCTAGATCGAATAGCTTGGTCTGATTAGTTTTTCTAGATTGATTAGCTTGTTATGATTAGTTTTCCTAGATCGATTAGCTTGGTCTTATTAGTTTTCCTCAATCGATTACTTGGGTCTGATTAGTTTTCCTAGATCGATTAGTTGCGTCTGATTAGTTTTCCTAGATCGATTCACAGGGTCTGATTAGGTTTTCTAGATTGGTTAGCTCAGTCTGATTAGTTCTCCTAGATCGAATAGATTGGTCTGATTAGTTTTCCTAGATCGATTAGTTGCGTCTGATTAGTTTTCCTAGATCGATTCACAGGGTCTGATTAGGTTTTCTAGATTGGTTAGCTCAGTCTGATTAGTTCTCCTAGATCGAATAGATTGGTCTGATTAGTTTTCCATGATCGATTAGTCAGGTCTGATTAGTTTTAAAAAAACGATTATCTTGGTCTGATTATTTTTCCTAGTTTTATTGGCTTGGTCTGATTAGTTTTCCTTGATCGATTAGCTTGGTCTGACGATTTTACTTAGATCGATGAGCTTGGTCCGATGAGTTTACTTACATCGATGAGCTCGCTCCGATGAGTTTACTTAGATTGATGAGCTCGGTCTGTAGAGTTTTATTAGATCGATGTGCTTGGCCTGATGAGTTTACTTAG
>NW_007739606.1:17103-18320 GCF_000696425.1 Galeopterus variegatus | reverse complement strand
GAGTTTATTTAGATCGATTACCTCGGTCTGATGAGTTTACTTAGAACGATTAGCTCTGTCCGATGTTTTTACTTAGGTCCATGAGCTTGGTCTGATGAGTTTATTTAGATTGATTAGCTCTGTCTGATGTGTTTACTTAGATCGATGTGCTTGGTCTGATGAGTTTAGTTATATCGAAGGGCTTAGTCTGATGAGTTTTCTTAGATCAATTACCTTCTTCTGATGAGTTTAATTAGATCGATGAACTTGGATGGATGAGTTTACTTAGATCAATGTGCTTGGACTGATGAGTTTATTTAGATCGATGAGCTTGGTGTGATGAGTTTGTTAGATCGATGAGCTTTGTCTGATGAGTTTACCTAGATCAATTAGCTTGGTCTGATAAGTTTTCCTAGATAGATTAGCTTGGTCTGATTAGTTTTCCTAGATTGATTGGTATGGTCTGATTAGTTTTCCTAGATCGACTAACTTTGTCTGATTAGTTTTCCTAGATCAATTGGTTGGGTCTGAATAGTTTTCCTAGATCGAATAGCTTTTTCTGATTAGTTTTCCTACATCAATTTGTTGGGTCTGAATAGTTTTTCTAGATCTATTAGTTGGGTCTGATTAGTTTTCCGAGATCGATTCACTTGGTCTGATTAGTTTTCCTTGATCGATTATTCAGGTCTGATTAGTTTTCCTAGATCGATTAGCTTGGTCTGATTATCTTTCCCAGTTTTATTGGCTTGGTCTGATTAGTTTTGCTAGATCAATTAGCTTGATCTGATTATATTTCCTAGATCGATTTGCTTTGTCTGACGAGTTTATTTACATCGATTTTCTCTTTCTGATGAGATTACTTAGATCGATTAACTTGCTCTGATGAGTTTACTTAGATCGAAGAGCTCAGTCTGATGAGTTTACGTAGATCGATTAGCTTGGTGTGATTAGTTCTCCTAGATCGAATAGCTTGGTCTGATTAGTTTTCCTATATTGACTAGTTGGGTCTGATTAGTTTTCCTAGATCGATTAGCTGGGTCTGATTAGTTTTCCTTGTTCGATTATTTGGGTCTGATTAGTTTTCCTAGATCGATTAGCTGGGTCTGATTAGTTTTCCTAGATCGATGCGCTTGGTCTGATTAGTTTTCCTAGATTGATTAGATTGGTATGATTAGTTTTCCTAGATCGATTAGCTTGGTCTGATTAGTTTTCCTAGATCGATTAGTTTGGTCTGATTA
>NW_007739606.1:4281-16664 GCF_000696425.1 Galeopterus variegatus | reverse complement strand
TTGGTCTGATTAGTTTTCCGAGATCGATTCACTTGGTCTGATTAGTATTCCTTGATCGATTATTCAGGTCTGATTAGTTTTCCTAGATCGATTAGCTTCGTCTGATATTTTTCCTAGTTTTATTGGTTTGGTCTAATTAGTTTTCCTAGATCAATTAGCTTGGTCTGATTATATTTCCTACATCGATTAGCTTGGTCTGACGAGTTTACTTAGATCGAATAGCTCGGTCTGATGAGTTTTCTTAGATCGATGTGCTTGTCCTGATAAGTTTACTTAGATTGGTGAGCTTGGTGTGTTGAGTTTACTTAGACTGATCGGCTTGGTCTGATCAGTTTACTTTGACCGATTAGCTTGCTCTGATGAGATTACTTAGATCGATATACTTGGTCTTGATGAGTTTACTTAGATCAATGAGCTTGGTCTGATGAATTTACGTCGATCGATGAGCTTGCTCTGATGAGTTTACTTAGATCGATATACTTGGTCTTGATGAGTTTACTTAGATCAATGGGCTTGGTCAGATGAGTTTACTTAGATTGTTGAGCTGGGTGTGATGAGTATATGTAGATCAATATGCTCGGTCTGATGTGTTTACATAGATGGCGGTGCTTGGTCTGATGAGTTTACTTAGATTGTTGAGCTGGGTGTGATGAGTATATGTAGATCAATATGCTCGGTCTGATGTGTTTACATAGATGGCGGTGCTTGGTCTGATGAGTTTACTTAGATCGATGAGCTTCGTCTGATGAGTTTACTTAGATCAATTAGTTCTGTCCGATGAGTTTACTTAGATCGATGAGCTGGGTCTGATGAGTTTATTTAGATCGATGTTCGATCGATTAGTTTTCCTAGATCGATTAGTTTGGTCTGATTAGTTTTCCGAGATCGATTANCTGATGAGTTTACTTAGATCAATGAGCTTGGTGGGATGAGTTTACTTAGATCGAAGCGCTTGTTCTGATGAGTTTACTTAGATCGATTAGCTTTATCTGATGAGTTTAAATAGATCAATGAGCTTGCTCTGATGAGTTTACTTAGATTGATGTGCTTGGTCTGATGAGTTTACTTAGAACAATGAGCTTGGTTTTTTGATTTTACTTACATTGAAGTGCTTTGTCTGATGAGTTTACTTATATCGATGTGCTTAGCCTGATGAGTTTATTTAGATCGATTAGCTCGGTCTGATGAGTTTACTTAGATCGATTAGCTCTGTCCGATGTGTTTACTTAGATCCATGAGCTTGGTCTGATGAGTTTACTTACATCACTGAGTTCCATCCGATGAGTTTACTTAGATCGATTAGCTGGGTCTGATGAGTTTACGTAGATCGATGGGCTTGGTCTGATGAGTTTACTTAGATCGAAGCGCTTGGTCTGATGAGTTTATTTAGATCGATTAGCTTGCTCTGATGAGTATACTTAGATCGATGAGCTTTGTCTGATGAGTTTACTTAGATCGATGAGCTTGGACTGATGAGTTTACTTAGATCGATTAGCGCTGTCCAATGTGTTTACTTTGATAAATGAGCTTGGTCTGATGAGTTTACTTACATACTTGAGTTCGGTCAGATGAGTTTACTTAGATCGATGAGCTCGGTCTGATGAGTTTACTTTCATTGATGGGCTTGGTCTGATGAGTTTACTTAGACCGAATTGCTTGCTCAGATGAGTTTACTTAGATCGAAGAGCTCAGTCTGATGAGTTTACGTAGATCGACACAGGGTCTGATTAGGTTTTCTAGATTGGTTAGCTTGCTCTGATTAGTTCTCCTAGATCGAATAGATTGGTCTGATTAGTTTTCCTAGATTGATTAGCTTGGTATGATTAGTTTTCCTAGATTGATTAGCTTGGTATGATTAGAATTCCTAGAACGATTAGCTGGGTCTGATTATTTTTCGTAGCTCGATTAGCTTGGTCTTATTAGTATTCCTTCATCGAGTAGTCAGGTCTGATTAGGTTTCCTTGATCCATTAGCTTTTTCTCATTATTTTTCCCAGTTTTATTGGCTTGGTCTGATTAGTTTTGCTAGATCAATTAGATTGATCTGATTATATTTCCTAGATCGATTTGCTTTGTCTGAAGAGTTTACATAGATCGATTCACTCTGTCCGATGAGTTTATT
Source organism: Galeopterus variegatus (assembly GCF_000696425.1). Classification (NCBI taxonomy): domain Eukaryota; kingdom Metazoa; phylum Chordata; class Mammalia; order Dermoptera; family Cynocephalidae; genus Galeopterus; species Galeopterus variegatus. Next base: position 14,543 of record NW_007739606.1, on the reverse strand, counting down.
TAGTTCGATTAGCTTGTTCCGATGAGTTTACTTAGATCGAAGTGCTCAGTCTGTTGAGTTTACGTAGATCGATGAGCTTGGTGGGATGAGTTTACTTAAATCGAAGCGCTTGGTATGATGAGTTTACTTAGATCGATTAGCTTGCTCTGATGAGTATACTTAGATCGATGAGCTTGGTCTGATGAGTGTACTTACATCGATGAGCTTGGTCCGATGAGTTTACTTAGATCGATGAGCTCGGTCTGATGAGTTTTCTTTGATCGATGTGCTTGGCCTGATGAGTTTACTTAGATTGGTGAGCTTGGTGTGTTGAGTTTACGTAGACCGATCGGCTTGGTCTGATGAGTTTACGTAGACCAATTAGATTGCTCTGATGAGTTTAATTAGATCGATATACTTGGTCTTGATGAGTTTACTTAGATCAATTAGTTTGGTCTGATGAATTTACGTAGATCGATTAGCTTGCTCTTATGAGTTTACTTAGATCGATATACTTGGTCTTGATGAGTTTACTTAGATCAGTGGGCTTGGCCATATGAGTTTACTTAGATTGATGAGCTGGGTGTGATGAGTTTACGTAGATCAATGTGATCGGTCTGATGAGTTTACATAGATCGCGGTGCTTGGTCTGATGAGTTTACTTAGATCGATGAGCTTGGTGTGATGACTTTACTTAGATCGCGGTGCTTGGTCTGATGAGTTTACTTAGATCGATGAGCTTGATCTGATTAATTTACTTAGATCGATGAACTTGTTCCAATGAGTTTACTTAGCTGGATGTTCTTGCTCTGTTGAGATTACATTGATCGATGAGCTCGGTCTGATTAGGTTAAGTAGATCGATGAGCCTGCTCTGTCGTGTTTATTTAGATAGAGGAGCATGGTCTGATGAGTTTATTTTGATCGATCATCTTGGTCTCATGAGATAACTTAGATCAATTAGCTTGGTTTGATGAGTTTACTTAGATCGATGAGCTTGGTCTGATGAGTTTAATTAGATCTATGTGCTTGGTCTGATGAGTTTACTTAGATCGATGAGCTTGGTGTGTTGATTTTACTTAAATCGATGGTTTTTCTCTGTTGAATTTGCTTAGATCGATTAGCTTCCTCTGATGAGTTTACTTATATCGATGAGCTTGGTCTGAAGAGATAACTTAGATCGATTAGCTTGGTTTGATGATTTTACTTAGATTGATGAGCTTGGTCTGATGAGGTTACTTAGATCGATGAGCTCTGTCTGATGAGTTCACTTAGATCGATTTGCTTGTTCTAATGTGTTTACTTAGATCAATGTCCTTGGTCTGATGAGTTTACTTAGATCGATTAGCTTGGTGTGATGAGTTTACTTAGACGAAGCGCTTGGTCTGATGGGTTTACTTTGATCGATTTGCTTTCTCTGATTAGTTAACTTAGATCGATGAGCTTGGTCTGATGACTTTACCTAGATTGATTAGCTTGGTCTGATAAGTTTTCCTAGATCGATTTGCTTGGTGTGATTAGTTTTCCTATATTGATTACATTGGTCTGATTAGTTTTCCTACATCGATTTTTTGGGTCTGAATAGTTTTCCTAGATTGACTTGTTGGGTCTGGTTAGTTTTCCTAGATGGATTAGCTTGGTCTAATTAGTTTACCTAGATTGATTAGCTTGGTCTGATTATTTTTCATGGATCGAATAGCTTGGTGTGATTAGTTTTCCTAAATTGATTGGCTTGGTTTGATTAGTTTTCCTACTTCAATTTTTTGGGTCTGAATAGTTTTCCTAGATCAATTAGTTGGGTCAGATAAGTTTTTCTAGAATGACTTGTTGGGTCTGGTTAGTTTTCCTATATCGATTAGAATGGTCTAATTAGTTTACCTAGATTGATTAGCTTGGTCTGATTATTTTTCCTGGATCGATTAGCTTGGTCTGATTAGTTTTCCTAGATTGATTGGCTTGGTCTGATTAGTTTTCCTAGATCAATTAGCTTGGTCTGATTAGTTTACATAGATCAATTAGTTGGGTCTGATTAGTTTTCCTAAATCGATTAGCTTGGTATGATTAGTTTTCCTAGATCAATTAGCTTGGTCTGATTAGTTTTCGTAGATCGATTAGTTGGGTCTGATTAGTTTTCATAGATCGATCAGCTTGGTCTGATTAGTTTTCCTAGATCGACTAGATTGGTCTGATTAGTTTTCCTAGATCGATTAGTTGCAACTGATTAATTTTCCTAGATTGACTTGTTTGGTCTGATTAGTTTTCCTAGATCGATTACTTGGGTGTGATTATTTTTCCTTCATGGATTGTCTTGGTCTGATTAGTTTTCCTAGATCTACTAGCTTGGTCTTATTAGTTTTCCTAGATTGATTAGATGCATCTGATTAGTTTTCCTAGATCGATTAGCTGCGTCTGATTAGTTTTCCTAGCTCGATTAGCTTGATCTGATTAGTTTTGCTAGATCGATTAGTTGGGTCTGATTCGTTTTCCTAGATCGATTAGTTGCGTCTGATTAGTTTTCCTAGATCGATTAGCAGGGTCTGATTAGTTTTTCTAGATCGATTAGCTCGGTCTGATTATTTTTCCTAGTTTTATTGGCTTGGTCTGATTAGTTTTCCTTGATCAATTAGCTTGGTCTGATTATATTTCCTAGATCGATTAGCTTGGTCTGATGGGTTTACTTAGATCGATGAGCTTGGTCCGATGAGATTACTTATATCGATGAGCTTGGTCCGATGATTTTACTTAGATCGATGAGCTCGGTCTGATGAGTTTTCTTAGATCGATGTGCTTGGCCTGATGAGTTTACTTACACTGGTGAGCTTGGTGTGTTGAGTTTATTTAGACTGATCGGCTTGGTCTGATCAGTTTATTTAGACCGATTAGCTTGCTCTGATGAGTTTACTTAGATCGATATACTTGGTCTTGATGAGTTTACATAGATCAATGGGCTAGGTCAGATGAGTTTACTTAGATTGTTGAGCTGGGTGTGATGAGTTTATGTAGATCAATGTGCTCAGTCTGATGAGTTTACATAGATCGCGGTGCTTGGTCTGATGACTTTACTTAGATCGATCGCTTGGTCTGATGAGTTTAATTAGATCGAATAGCTTGCTCTGATGAGTTTAGTTAGATCGATGAGCTTGGTCTGATGAGTTTACTTAGATTGGTGAGCTTGGTGTGTTGAGTTTATTTAGACTGATCGGCTTGGTCTGATCAGTTTACTTAGACCGATTACCTTTCTCTGATGAGTTTACTTAGATCGATGAGCTTGGTCTGATGAGTTTACTTAGATCGATGAGCTCTGTCTCATGAGTTTACTTAGATCGATGAGTTCGGTATGATGAGTTCACTTAGATTGATATGCTTGATCTGATGAGTTTACTTAGATCAATGCGCTTGGTCTGATGAGTTTACTTAGATCAATGTGCTTGGTGGGATGAGTTTACTTAGATCAAAGCGCTTGGTCTGATGAGTTTACTTTGATCGATTAGCTTTATCTGATGAGGTAACTTAGATCAATGAGCTTGGTCTGATGTGTTCATGTAGATCGATTAGCTCTGTCCGATGTGTTTACTTAGATCCATGAGCTTGGTCTGATGAGTTTACTTACATCATTGAGTTCCATCCGATGAGTTTACTTAGATCGATTAGCTGGGTATGATGAGTTTACGTAGATTGATGGGCTTGGTGGGATGAGTTTACTTAGATTGAAGCACTTGGTCTGATGAGTTTACTTAGATCGATTAGCTTGCTTTGATGAGTATACTTAGATCGATGAGCTTTGTCTGATGAGTTTACTTAGATAGATGAGCTTGGTCTGATGAGTTTACTTAGATAGATGAGCTTGGTCTGATGAGTTTACTTAGATCGATTAGCTCTGTCCAATCTGTTTAGTTTGATTAATAAGCTTGGTCTGATGAGTTTACTTACATAGTTGAGTTCGGTCCGATGAGTTTACTTAGATTGATGAGCTCGGTCTGATGACTTTACTTAGATCGATGTGCTTGGTCTGATGAGTTCACTTAGATCGATGAGCTTGGTGTGTTCAGTTTACTTAGAACGATGGGCTTGGTCTGATGAGTTTACTTAGATCAATGTGCTTGGTCTGATGAGTTTATTTAGATCGAAGAGCTTGGTGTGATGAGTTTAGTTACATCGAAGGGCTTGGTCTGATGAGTTTTCTTAGATTAATTAGCTTCTTCTGATGAGTTTAAGTAGATCGATGAACTTGGTCGGATGAGTTTACTTAGATCAATGTGCTTGGACTGATGAGTTTATTTAGATCGATGAGCTTGGTGTGATGAGTTTAGTTAGATCGATGAGCTTGGTCTGATGAGTTTACCTAGATCAATTAGCTTGGTCTGATAAGTTTTCCTAGATCGATTAGCTTCGTCTGATTAGTTTTCCTAGATTGATTACATTGGTCTGATTAGTTTTCCTACATCGATTAGCTTGGTCTGATTATTTTTTCTCGATTGATTGGCATGGTCTGATTAGTTGTCCTAGATCGACTAACTTTGTCTGATTAGTTTTCCTAGATCAATTGGTTGGGTCTGAATAGTTTTCCTAGATCGACTAGCTTTTTCTGATTAGTTTTCCTACATCAATTTGTTGGGTCTGAATAGTTTTTCTAGATCGATTAGATGGGTCTGATTAGTTTTCCGAGATCGATTCACTTCGTCTGATTAGTTTTCCTTGATCGATTAGTCAGGTCTGATTAGTTTTCCGAGATCGATTAGCTTGGTCTGATTATTTTTCCTAGTTTTATTTGCTTGGTCTGATTAGTTTTGCTAGATCAATTAGCTTGGTCTGATTATTTTTCCTAGTTTTATTTGCTTGGTCTGATTAGTTTTGCTAGATCAATTAGCTTGGTCTGATTATATATCCAACATCGATTTGCTTTGTCTGACGAGTTTATTTAAATCCATTAGCTCTTTCCGATGAGATTACTTAGATCGATTAGCTTGGTCCGATGAGTTTACTTAGATCGAAGAGCTCAGTCTGATGAGTTTACGTCGATCGATTAGCTTGGTCTGCTTAGTTCTCCTAGATCGAATAGCTTGGCCTGATTAGTTTTCCTTGATTGATTAGCTTGGTATGATTAGTTTTCCTAGATCGATTAGCTTGGTCCGATTAGTTTTCCTAAATCGATTAGTTGGGTCTGATTAGTTTTTCTAGATTAACTGGTTGGGTCTGATTAGTTTTCCTAGATCGATTAGCTGGGTCTGATTAGTTTTTCTAGATTAACTGGTTGGGTCTGATTAGTTTTCCTAGATCGATTAGCTGGGTCTGATTAGTTTTCCTAGCTCGAATAGCTTGGTCTTATTAGTATTACTTGATCGATTAGTCAGGTCTGATTAGGTTTCTTTGATCCATTAGCATTTTCTGATTATTTTTCCCTGTTTTATTGGCTTGGTCTGATTAGTTTTGCTAGATCAATGAGCTTGGTCTGATTATATTTCCTAGATCGATTTGCTTTGTCTGACGAGGTTACATAGATCGATTAGCTCTGTCCGATGAGTTTATTTAGTTCGATTAGCTTGTTCCGATGAGTTTACTTAGATTCAAAGAGCTCAGTCTGTTGAGTTTACGTAGATCGATGAGCTTGGTGGGATGAGTTTACTTAAGTCGAAACGCTTGGTCTAATGAGTTTACTTAGATCGATTACCTTGCTCTGATGAGTATACTTCCATCGATTAGCTTGGTCTGATGAGTTTATTTAGATCGATGAGCTTGGTCTGATGAGTTTATTTAGATCGATGAGCTTGGTCTGATGAGTTTACTTACATAGTTGAGTTCGGTCCGATGAGTTTACTTAGATCGATGAACTCGGTCTGATGAGTTTACTTAGATCGATTAGCTCTGTCCGATGTGTTTACTTAGATTGATGAGTTTGGTCTGATGAGTTTACTTAGATCGATTAGCTCTGTCCGATGTGTTTACTTAGATTGATGAGTTTGGTCTGATGAGTTTACTTACATCGTTGAGTTCGGTCCGATGAGTTTACTTAGATCGATGAGCTGGGTCTGATGAGTTTACGTAGATCGATCTGCTTGGTGGGATGAGTTTACTTAGATCGAATCGCTTGGTCTGATTAGTTTATTTAGATCGATAAACTTGCTCTGCTGAGTATACTTAGATCGATGAGCGTGGTCTGATGAGTTTACTTATATCGATGAGCTTGTTCTGATGAGTTTACTTAGATCGATTAGCTCTGTCCAACGTGTTTACTGAGATCACTGAGCTTGGTCTGATGAGTTTATTTAGATCGATTAGCTTTCTCTGATGAGTTAACTTAAATCAATGAGCTTGGTCTGATGAGTTTATTTAGATCGATGATCTTGGTCTGATGAGTTTACTTAGATCGATGTGCTTGGTCTGATGAGTTTATTTAGATCGATGATCTTGGTCTGATGAGTTTACTTACATAGTTGAGTTCAGTCCGATGAGTTTACTTAGATCGATGAGCTCGGTCTGATGAGTTTACTTAGATCGATGTGCTTGGTATAATGAGTTTACTTAGATTGATGAGCTTGGTCCGATGAGTTTACTTTGATCGAAGAGCTCAGTCTGACGAGTTTACGTAGATCGATTAGCTTGGTCTGATTAGTATTCCTAGCTCGATTAGCTTGATCTGATTAGTTTTCCTAGAACGATTAGTTGGGTATGATTAGTATTCCTAGATCGATTAGTTTGGTCTGATTAGTTTTCCGAGATCGATTAGCTTGGTCTGATTAGTTTTCTGAGATCGATTTGCTTGGTCTGATTTGTTTTCTTTGATCGACTACTCAGGTCTGATTAGTAATCCAACATCGATTAACTTTGTCTGATTATTTTTCCTTGATTGATAAGCTTGGTCTCTTTAGTTTTCCTAGATCGATTAGCTTGGTCTGATTACATTTCCTAGATCGATTAGCTTGGTCTGATTATTTCTCCTAGATTGATTAGCTTGGTCTGATGAGTATTCTTAGATCGATGAGCTCGGTCTGATGAGTTTAGTTAGATCGAACTTCTTGGTGTGATGAGTTAACTTAGACCAATGAGCTTGGACTGATTACTTTACTTAGATCGATCATCTCGGTCTGATGAGTTTACTTAGAACCATGAGCTCGGTCTGATGAGTTTACTTAGATCTTCTGATGAGTTTACTCAGATCGATGATCTCGCTCTGATGAATTTACTTAGATCAATGGGCTCGGTCTGATGAGTTTACTTAGATCGATGAGATCGGTCTTTTGAGTTTACTTACATTGATGTGCTTGGCATGATGAGTTTACTTTGATCAGTGTGCTTGGTCTGATGAGTTTACTTAGATCGATCATCTTGGTCTGATGAGTTTACTTAGATCGAAGATCTCAGTCTGATGAGTTTACTTAGATCGATGAGCTCAGTCTGATGAGTTTACTTAGAATAATGAGCTCGGTCTGATGAGTTTACTTAGATCGATGAGCTCAGGGTGATGAGTTTACTTAGATCGATGAGCTTGGTCTGATGAGTTTACGTAGATCAATGTGCTTGGTCTGGTGAGTTTACTTAGATCGATGAGCTTGGTCTGATGAGTTTACGTAGATCAATGTGCTTGGTCTGGTGAGTTTACTTAGATCGATGAGCTCGTTCTGATGAGTTTACTTGGATCGATGAGCTCGGTCTGATGAGTTTACTTAGATCGATGAGCTCGTTCTGATGAGTTTACTTGGATCGATGAGCTCGGTCTGATGAGTTTACTGAGATCAATTAGCTTTCTCTGGTGAGTTTACTTAGATCGATGAGCTTTGTCGATGAGTTTAATTAGATCAATGAGCTCGGTCCGATGAGTTTACTTAGGTCGATTAGCTCAGTCTGATTAGTTTACTCAGATCGATGATCTCGGTCTGATGAGTTTACTTAGATCGATGAGCTTGGTCTGATGACTTTACTTAGATCGATGAGCTCCGTCTGATATGTTTAGATCGATGAGCTTGGTCTGATGACTTTACTTAGATCGATGAGCTCCGTCTGATATGTTTAGATCGATGAGCTTGGTCTGATGACTTTACTTAGATCGATGAGCTCCGTCTGATATGTTTAGATCGATGAGCTTGGTCTGATGACTTTACTTAGATCGATGAGCTCCGTCTGATATGTTTAGATCGATGAGCTTGGTCTGATGACTTTACTTAGATCGATGAGCTCCGTCTGATATGTTTAGATCGATGAGCTTGGTCTGATGACTTTACTTAGATCGATGAGCTCCGTCTGATATGTTTAGATCGATGAGCTTGGTCTGATGACTTTACTTAGATCGATGAGCTCCGTCTGATATGTTTAGATCGATGAGCTTGGTCTGATGACTTTACTTAGATCGATGAGCTCCGTCTGATATGTTTAGATCGATGAGCTTGGTCTGATGACTTTACTTAGATCGATGAGCTCCGTCTGATATGTTTAGATCGATGAGCTTGGTCTGATGACTTTACTTAGATCGATGAGCTCCGTCTGATATGTTTAGATCGATGAGCTTGGTCTGATGACTTTACTTAGATCGATGAGCTCCGTCTGATATGTTTAGATCGATGAGCTTGGTCTGATGACTTTACTTAGATCGATGAGCTCCGTCTGATATGTTTAGATCGATGAGCTTGGTCTGATGACTTTACTTAGATCGATGAGCTCCGTCTGATATGTTTAGATCGATGAGCTTGGTCTGATGACTTTACTTAGATCGATGAGCTCCGTCTGATATGTTTAGATCGATGAGCTTGGTCTGATGACTTTACTTAGATCGATGAGCTCCGTCTGATATGTTTAGATCGATGAGCTTGGTCTGATGACTTTACTTAGATCGATGAGCTCCGTCTGATATGTTTAGATCGATGAGCTTGGTCTGATGACTTTACTTAGATCGATGAGCTCCGTCTGATATGTTTAGATCGATGAGCTTGGTCTGATGACTTTACTTAGATCGATGAGCTAGGTCTGATGAGTTTAGTTTGATCGATGTGCTCAGTCTGATGAGTTTAATTAGATCGATGAGCTTGCCCTGATGAATTTATTTAGATCGAGGAGCTTGGTCTGATGAGTTTAATTAGATCGATGAGCTCGGTCCGATGAATTTATTTAGATCGATTAGCTTCCTCTGATGAGTTTAATTAGATCGATGAGCTTGGTCTGATAAGTTTAGTTAGATCGAAGAGCTCGGTCCGATGAGTTTACTTAGGTCGATGAGCTCGGTCCGATGAGTTTATTTTGATCGATTAGCTTTCTCTGATGAGTTTACTTAGATCGATGAGCTTGCTCTGATGAGTTTACTTAGATCTATGATCTTGTTCTGATGAGTTTAATTAGATCGATGAGCTCGGTCCGTTGAGTATATTTAGATCGATTAGCTTTCTCTGATGAGTTTACTTAGATCGATGAGCTTTCTCTGATGAGTTTACTTAGATCTATGAGCTTGGTCTGATAAGTTTAATTAGATCGATGAGCTCGGTCTGATGAGTTGACTTAGGTCGATGAGCTCAGTCTGATGAGTTTACTTAGATCGATGAGCTCCGTCTGATATGTTTACTTTGATCGATCAACGCGGTCTGATGAGTTTACTTCGATAGACGAGCACGGTCTGATGAGTTTACTTAGGTCGATGTACTTGGTATGATCACTTTAGTTTGATCGTTGAGCTCGGTGTGATGAGTTCACTTAGATCGATTAGCTTTCTCTGATNTTACTTAGATCGATGAGCTTGGTCTGATGAGTTTACTTAGATCAATGTGCTTGGTCTGATGAGTTTACTTGGATCGATGAGCTTGGTCTGATGAGTATACTTGGATCAATGAGCTCGGTCTGATGAGTTTACTAAGATCGATTAGCTTTCTCTGATGAGTTTACTTAGATCGATGAGCTTGGTCTGATGAGTTTACTTAGATCAATGTGCTTGGTCTGATGAGTTTACTTGGATCGATGAGCTTGGTCTGATGAGTATACTTGGATCAATGACCTCGGTCTGATGAGTCTACTAACATCGATTAGCTTTCTCTTATGAGTTTACTTATTTCGATGAGCTTGGTCTGATGAGTTTATTTAGATCGTTGAGCTCTGTCCGATGAGTTTACCTATGTCGATGTGCTCAGTCTGATGAGTTTACTTAGATTGATGTGCTTGGTCTGATGAGTTTACTTTGATCGATGTACTTGGTCTGATGCGTTTACTTAGATCGAACATCTTGGTCTGATGAGTTAACTTAGATCGTTGATCTCGGTCTGATGAGTTTACTTAGAACGATGAGCTCTGTCTGATGAGTTTACTTAGATC
>NW_007739606.1:1900-3607 GCF_000696425.1 Galeopterus variegatus | reverse complement strand
TCGATGTGCTCAGTCTGATGAGTTTACTTAGATCGATGTGCTTGGTCTGATGAGTTTACTTTGATCGATGTGCTTGGTCTGATGCGTTTACTTAGATCGAACATCTTGGTCTGATGAGTTTACTTAGATCGTTGATCTCGGTCTGATGAGTTTACTTAGATCGAGGAGCTTGGTCTGATGAGTTTAATTAGATCGATGAGCTTGGTCTGATGAGTTTACTTAGATCGATGAGCTCGGTCTGAGGAGTTTAATTTGATCGATGAGCTTGCTCTGATGAGTTTACTTAGATGAATGAGCTTGGTCTGATGACTTTACTTAGATCGATGTTCTTGGGCTGATGAGTTTACTTAGATCGATGAGCTCGGTCTGTTGAGTTTACTTTGGTCGATGTGCTCAGTCTGATGAGTTTACGTAGATAGATGTGCTTGGTCTGATGAGTTTACTTTGATCGATATGCTTGGTCTGATGAGTTTACTTAGATCGAACATCTTGGTCTGATGAGTTAACTTAGACCAATCTTCTTGGTCTGATGAGTTTAATTAGATAGATCATCTCGGTCTGATGAGTTTACTTAGAACGATGAGCTCGGTCTGGTGAGTTTACTTAGATCGATGAGCTCGGTGTGATGAGTTTTCTTAGATCGATGAGCTTGGCCTGATGAGTTTACTTAGATCCATGAGCTCGGTCTGATGAGTTTACTTNACTTAGATCGAAGTGCTTGGTCTGATGAGTTTACTTAGATCGATGAGCTTGTTGTGATGAATTTACTTAGATCGAAGTGCTTGGTCTGATGAGTTTACTTAGATCGATGAGCTTGTTGTGATGAGTTTCCTAAATCGAAGGGCTTGGTCTGATGAGTTTACTTACATCGATTAGCTTTCTGTGATGAGTTTACTTAGATCGATGAGCTTGGTCTGAGGAGTTTACTTAGATCGATGAGCTCAGTCTGATGAGTTTACTTAGATCGATGTGCTCGGTCTGATGAGGTTACTTAGATCGATGTGCTTGGTCTGATGAGGTTACTTAGATCGATGTGCTTGGTCGGATGAGATTTCTTAGATCTATGTGCTTGGACTGATGAGCTTACTTAGATCAATGAGCTTGGTGTGATGAGATTACTTAGATCGAATCTCTTGGTCTGATGAGTTTATTAGATCGATTAGCTTTCTCTAATGAGTTTACTTAGATCAATGTGCTTGGTCTGCTGAGTTTACTTAGATCAATATGCTTGGTCTGATTAGTTTACTTAGATCCATGAGCTTGGTGTGATGAGTTTACTTAGATCAATATGCTTGGTCTGATTAGTTTACTTAGATCCATGAGCTTGGTGTGATGAGTTTACTTAGATCGAAGGGCTTGGTTTGATGAGTTTACTTACATCGATTAGCTTTCTGTGATGAGTTTACTTAGATCGATGAGCTTGGTCTGATGAGTTTAAATAGATCGATGAGCACAGTCTGATGAATTTACTTAGATCGATGAGCTCGGTCTGATGAGTTTACTTATATCGATGTGCTCGGTCTGATGAGATATCTTAGATCTATGTGCTTGGACTGATGAGCTTACTTAGATCAATGAACTTGGTGTGATGAGATTACTTAGATCGAAGCTCTTGGTCTGATGAGTTTACTTAGATCGATTAGCTTTCTCTAATGAGTTAACTAGGATCGATGAGCTTGGTCTTTTGAGTTTACTTAGATCGATGAG
>NW_007739606.1:0-1232 GCF_000696425.1 Galeopterus variegatus | reverse complement strand
AGCTTGGTGTGATGATTTTACTTAGATCGAAGGGCTTGGTCTGATGAGTTTATTTAGATCGATTAGCTTTCTGTGATGAGTTTACTTAGATCGATGAGCTTGGTGTGATGAGTTTACTTAGATCGAAGGGCTTGGTCTGATGAGTTTATTTAGATCGATGAGCTCAGTGCGAGGAGTTTACTTAGATCGATGTGGTAGGTCGCATGATTTTAGTTAGATCGATAATCTTTGTCTGGTAAGTTTTCCTAGATCGATTAGCTTGGTCTGATTAGTTTTCTGAGATCGATTCCCTTGGTCTGATTAGTTTTCTTTGTTCGATTAGTCAGGTCTGATTAGTAATCCTACATCGATTAGCTTTGTCTGATTATTTTTCCTTGATTGATAAGCTTGGTCGCTTTAGTTTTCCTAGATCGATTAGCTTGGTGTGATTACAATTCCTAGATCGATTAGTTTGGTCTGAATATTTCTCCTAGATTGATTAGCTTAGTCTGAGGTGTTTTCGTAGATCGATGCGCTCTGTCTGATGAGTTTACTCAGATCGAGGATCTCGCTCTGATGAATTTAGTTAGATCAATGTGCTTGGTCTGATGAGTTTACTTAGATCGCTGAGATCGTTCTTTTGAGTTTACTTAGATCGATGTGCTTCGTATGATGAGTTTACTTTGATCGATGTGCTTGGTCTGATGAGTTTACTTAGATCGAACATCTTGGTCTGATGAGTTTATGTAGATCGATGAGCTGGGTCTGATTAGTTTACTTAGATCGATGACCTTGGTCTGATGAGTGTATATAGATCGTTGAGCTCTGTCCGAAGAGTTTACTTAGGTCGATCTACTCAGTCTGATGAGTTTACTTAGATCGATTAGCTCGGTCTGATGAATTTACTTAGATCGATTTGCTTGGTCTGATGAGTTTTCTTAGATCAATGAGCTTGGTGTGATGAGTTTACTTAGATCGATAAGCTTTCTCTGATGAGTTTACTAAGATCAATGACCTTGGTCTGATGAGTTTATGTGATCGATGAGCTCAGTCCGATGAGTTTACTTAGATCGAAGCTCTTTTTCTGATGAGTTTACTTAGATCGATAAGCTTTCTCTGATGAGTTTACTAAGATCAATGACCTTGGTCTGATGAGTTTATGTGATCGATGAGCTCAGTCCGATGAGTTTACTTAGATCGATGAGCTTGGTCTGATGAGTTTACTTAGATCGAACATCTTGGTCTGATGAGTT
>NW_007739605.1:34300-35220 GCF_000696425.1 Galeopterus variegatus | reverse complement strand
GGACAAAACAAAAAGCATTAACTCCTTGATCTGGCCACATTATAATATAATGGGGAGTGACATACCACAATGCAACTCTGCAACAAAATGCAAAATTAACTTGGTGCCAGAGGCACCAAAGAAGCCTTATTCATCCACACATTCAGTCCCAAAGAAAAGTTTCAGAGATAACAGAACACCTCCTTGGGAATCAGGCCAATGCCTTCCTAGGAAAAAAGTCGAGGCAGCTAAAATCCCAGGGGCTTTACTGAACAATCAAGTGCCTGTGCAGCTATTCACCACAGTGGGAAGTCATTCTGCTAAAATANTATACCCAGAGGAATGGAAATCATCAAGTCGAAGGTATACCTGTTTTCCAATGTTCATTGCTGCACTCTTTACAGTAGCTAAGAGTTGCAACCAGCCCCAATGTCCATCATCAGATGAGTGGATACGGAAAATGTGGTATATCTACACAATGCGATACTACTCTGCTACAAAAAAGAATGAAATATGGCTATTTGCAATGACATGGACGGACCTAGAGAGAATTATATTAGGTGAAATGAGTCAGGCACAGAAAGAGAAATATCACATGTTCTCACTTATTTATGGGAGCTAAAAATAAATAAAGAAATACACAAATAAACTGGGGAGGGGAGAGAAGAAGACACAACAGTTACAATTCCTTGAAGTTGATACGACAAGCAAATAGATATAAGGTTGTTGGAGGCAGGGTGGAGAGGGAGGAGTGGGGGAGGTTTTGGTAATGGGCCACAATAATCATCCACATTGTATATTGACAAAATAAAGTAAAATAAAATAAATGCATCTGTAATAAAAACTACACTTTTGGAGAATAGAAATATTTTTTAATTACAGGGAAATAATAATGGAATGTCCTTTAAGAAACTACGTAGCACTTAAGGATTAAATCTCAT
>NW_007739605.1:32020-32518 GCF_000696425.1 Galeopterus variegatus | reverse complement strand
ATGATTTTTTTCTCATTTAGAAACAAAACTGACTCTGTCAGAAGACCTCTACAAGTATCCACAGTGATCACAGACTAAAGTCAGTATCTCAAACTAAAACATTACCCCCAAACTTTGTGTGCAAAATAAACTAGCGAGTGCCCTGTACAATGGGACTCTAATAAATACAAGGTAGCAACCACTTCTCTGAAGGATAATTTAAAAAAAGCAAAAAACACAAAACAAAAACCTTGCTTGTATTCTGGCATATACCATAATGTAGTAGAAAATTCAAGGTTTCCTGATAAAACTTAATTGAAAAGTTAGAACTTTATCCCATCTCTCAAAATTTCAGTTCCTTATGTTACTGAAATGAAAGCTCATAAATGTGAGTGCTACCTCTGCTGTCCAGCAGTCATTTGGTAGAAAACATCATGAGGTCAACAAGACAAAACAAAACACAACAACATCTACGTTGGTCCATTTCCCTGCCTGGTCCATGTTTTCTCTGTCCCTCTC
>NW_007739605.1:28768-29655 GCF_000696425.1 Galeopterus variegatus | reverse complement strand
GATGTGTTAACATATTTACTTGTAAGTTTATATAGTCTGCAGTTGCAGAGGACAATCGGTATGCCACATAATCCATTGAACAGTGATCTGTAGGCTTCACTGCACTGGGAGATACGGATTCTATAAAGGTTTGATGTGTAGGCTTTAACAATGTGTAATTACAAACATGCAGAACCTTTTATATGCCTGTGGACTTTGAGAACACTGAGCAAACTACATCTGTGAGAGGAATATGGCACTTGATCTGTTTACAACTCCAATACCAATCCACTTTACAGGGGAAAACGCCACACAATTTTCCTGTGAGAAGCAATAAAGTGAGACTAAAACCCAACAGCTTCTGAAAGAACTGGAATGAGTGGAATGACCTTACTGAGGAAGTACCAGAATTCAGAAAAGAGGTGCAGAGTGAGGCCTAGAGAACCAGGACTCTGGAGGTGGACAGATCTTCACAAATGTAGATTCTGCCACTTGCTACCTGTAAATTTTGGAAGTAACTTAATTTCTCAGAGCCTCAGTTTCTTAATCTGTAAAATGAAAATAACAGAATCTGTCTTATAAAGCACTATGATCCCATTAAAAAAGGTTAAATAACATAATGCGAGCACGTGAAACCTGGTAGATATTCAGTAGTTTTTAGATATTATTATTATTATTATTATTATTTATCTTCATGATGTCCTAAATTTATTATTATTATTTACAGTGTACACACACAGACACACACATACATACTTCTGAAAAGTAACCAGGTCAACCTCAGGGTCTTATCCTTAAATATGTTTATCCTAATACTGTTTGAGAGCAAGGAAGGCACCTTTAAAGTTGGTCTAGTCTGGCCCTTCACTTTACATCAGTGGTAACTAATGTCTAAAGAGAGGGATTTG
>NW_007739605.1:20446-28422 GCF_000696425.1 Galeopterus variegatus | reverse complement strand
CATCAGTTCTCAGTGAAACAAGTTGTTGTGATCTTTGTATATGCACTTTCCTTCCTGAACTTTTGACCTTTAGGAATAAAACACTTACCACAGCTTATGGGCTTCTCTGATCTACCACTTACGACACATCTAATGTTATTAACTTTCTGTTGCTGCATAAAAAATGGCCAAAAAATTGGTGGCCTAAAACAGCAAAAAAGGTTTATCATACAGTTTTTTTTTTCCTTCTTTCCAGTCATGTAGTTTTTTAAAAAAAATTTTAAGTGATTACGCATATTCATGGGATACAAAGCAAATCATCACAACCTGTGCCCAAGATGTGATGATCAGATGAATACTATCAGCCGGCCCATTACCACAAGTTGTAATTATTCCCCATGCCCCCTACCCAACCTCTCTCTGACATCCCTTCCCCCTCCTCCAGCAACCCTAGGTTTGTTCTCTCCCTCTGCAAGTCCAATGCACCACTGTGGTCTTGCCTTCCTTCTTTCCCTCTTAGCTCTCACTTATGAGTGAGAACATGCAGTATTTTTCCCTCTGTGTCTAGCTTATTTCACTTAACATAATTTTCTCCAAGCTTCCATGTTGCTGTGCATGGCAGAATTTCATTCATTTATATGGCTGAGTAGTATTCCATAGTTTGTATATACCACATTTTCCTTATCCAATCATCTGTTGTGGTGTAATCCTGCCAATGACGCCAAATGTAGAGCTAGGGCTAGGGTTTGAAGCTCACAGACCCCTCGAGCCTGTTCACAAACCCTTCACGCACAGGTCTATGAACTAGGGAACTGGCAAAAAGGTCCTTGGAGCCTTGGTTGAAGTAGTAATAGTCTTTATTCAGCACACACACATCTAAGAGCTAAGCAGTCCACAGAGAAACTCAGAAATTCAACTGCTACTGGCAAAGTCCAAACAAAAACTGAAAACTGAGCAGCTGCCAGCAGAGTAAACATGCTCTATTGTTAGATGGCAGCTCTCTGCCACCAGCCTGCTTCACAAACTGCAGAACACACAAAAGCAATTAACTAGAAAGATACATGAGTGCTCATGCACACTAACTCCACCCAGACAACTTGTTTACAAGAAATGTCAAGGGAGCCTGACTAAATTATCTTATTTTCCCCACAATCCACCCCTTCAGGGTCCCTTCCTGTACAATCTATGCATTAAAAGTCTTCCACAATGTTCCCTTAGCAAGGATAAATGACCCGTTTATTTATACAACCTATTTTCTGTTTGATATGCCTTAAGGCTTGTCCTGTACTTCTGTCCTTTAGCTGCACATGTCCGGTTAATCCACACATGTCCAGTTAATAGTCATCATTGGTGTGTTTTTCCATGGGTATCTTGTAGTCATATTGATGTGAAGTTCAGTGTATATTCAGTAGATGCTCACGCCAATATATGAATGTACCCAGTTGACTCTGGTGCAGTGCCTGCAGCCAGAACACTGTGGGTGAAAAGACAGAAGGGTTATTGGTACCAATAGGGGAAGTTCTCACCCCTCTGGCAAGATACTTGCCAGTTTGCCATCCTGAGAAAGGATGGCCACAGGAATAGGCACCTCACCTGGTCTGGGGCCCCACAAGGCCATACAAACAGAAAACCAGTAACTCTTTGGCAGTGGTCCCATAAGATCCACCTGCCTCTGTGTCAGGGGCACTCTCACACGAGTTATCTGCCCATAAGGGGCACCCATCTGCTCATCAGGAGCACTTTTTCTTGGGTTAATGCAGCATCTGGCGAGCCATCAACCACCCAGTCTTGCAGCCAGCATGCTGCATTCTCCAGTGTAGCCACCCAGCTACATCAGCTGCTAGAGTTCTCTCTAGCCACCTTACCTTAGCCAGTGCATCAGCTTCATCATTGTCATTTCAACATGAGGCCTCTGGTCCTCACCTGCTCCCCAAAGATGAGCACCTTGGCCTGCTCCCTAATCAAAATGAAACATTTCACCTGCCTCCTCAGGAGCAACCAAAAAGTCCTTTAAATCCACTGAGCGTACCTTGCTACCTGTTTCCCGATGTTTAGTGAAATGCTGTTCAGGGCACAATTGCTGCCACAAGGCTGTCGGACTTCATTTGGCTGCTGGTCAATTTTCTTTTTATCAACCCCTCCTGCAAGCAAGTCAAGCCACATCTGCTTACGGCTAGTCTTGTTTGGTCCCCTTGAGATAAAATCCCGAGCATTTCTTGGGGGTTTGGTTTTAGCCACCTTTCAGACCGCTTTGCTCGTCTCCTCTCCCCTACTTCACCCAGGCTGGCTATCCTGGTTGTTACCTCACGTATAGGATGACCAATGTATGGGGCCAGTATGGCCATCAGTGACCCAAAGGATGTTGATGGGGCATTCTGCAGCACTGTATCTCTCATGCTGCCCGAAAAGTTTTCATCATCCAGGCCACGAGTTTCACATTGAACATGGACTGCCGCATCCCCAGCTCCTGAATGATTTGGACCAGCTCAGCATAGGTTTGCCACTTACTAACAATATTGGGCAGTTCTCCAGCATTTGCCCACATGATTTGGGCAACTGCACTCACCCATCCCATTAAGGAGTGATTACGTGGCCCTTGTGCATACCTGCAGCTATTCTGTAGCCACTGCCTCAGAGACAGGTGTACGGTGATGGAGGCCAATTTTTCCATCTCCTCGCCAGACCATATAACACTATCCACTCCGAGGTCCCATAACTGCAACAGCCAAGCAGCGAGGGGTTCCCCCTGTTTCTGCTGAAACTGTCTACCCAAGTCAACTAAATCAACCTGGGTATATGGGACATAGGTGGTAAACTGGGTCACCTGTGGATTGCCCACTGGTTGTCCACCCGGTCCCATAGGCTGCTTCCATTTCACTTTCAGGTGCATGACAGGTCATGCCTGGGGATGCACAGTCTCCCCCAACTCACCACTGGGTTCATCGTCTTCCCTGGTGTGAGAAGCTGGAGTGGCCAGTCACTACATGTCATCCTCCAGGACAGTCATCCGTGCTTCCAACAACTCTGTTTCCACTTTGAATCTTCCAGTAGCTGCACATCATCCACCAACAATTCTGCTTCCTGCATCAAATTTTGATTAGTTTGCAGCAGAGTGAACAGCAGCCAGGCTCTGATCAGCAGAATAATGGCCACTGGAAAAGACACACTCAAGGACAGACACATTTTCTCCCCCTCCCAAGAGGTTTTCCACTGCAGTGCCTGGTCTATGCTGACTTGCAGTGCAGTGAGCAGCAACCAGATCCTGGTCAACAGGAAAGTGGCCACGGGGCACACAACGTGTTCAAAAGTAGCCACATTTCCTCCTTCTGCAAGGGCTTCTTGGTTCCTGTACCTGCTGCCAATCCTGCCGACTATGCCAATTGTGGCATAATCCTGCCCATGATGCCAATCGTAGAGCTAGGGCTAGAGTCTGAAGCTCACAGACCCCTCGAGCCCATCCACAAACCCTTCACATGCAGGTCTATGAGCCAAGTAACCAGCAAAAAGTTCCTTGGAGCCTTGGTTGAAGTAGGAATAGTCTTTATTCAGTGTACACACACATCTAAGAGCTAGGCAGTCCACAGAGAAACTCAGAAACTCAACTGCTACTGGCAAAGTCCAAAGAAAAGCTGAAAACTGAGCAGCTGCCAGCAGAGTAAACATGCTCTATTGTTATATGCTAGCTCTCTGCCACCAGCCTGCTTCACAAACTGCAGAACACACAAAAGCAATTAACTAGAAAGATACACGGGTGCTCATGCACACTAACTCCACCCAGACAACTTGTTTACAAGAAATGTCAAGGGAGCCTGACTAAATTATCCTATTTTCCCCACATCTGTCAATGTATATTTAGGTTGATTTCATGCCTTGGCTATTGTAAATAGCGATGCGATGAACCTGGGAGTGCATTTATCCCTTCAGCATGATGATTTCCATTCCTTTGGGTATATACCTAGAAGGAAACAATCCAGTAGACTAAAATGAAAACCTACAGAATAGGAGAAAATATTTGCAAACTATCCATCTGACAATGGATTAATATCCAGAATATACAAGGAACTCAAACAAGTAAGAGAACAAATAACCCAATTAAAAAATGGGTAAAAGAGCTGAATAGACACTTTAAAAAGTGTCCTTAACAAATAGTACTTTAAAAAATGCTTTACATCACTAACAATCAGAGAAATGCAAATTAAAACCACACTGAGATATCATCTCACCCCAGTTAGACTAACCATAATCAAAAAGACTGAGAATAACAAATTCTGGCAAGGATGTGGAGAGAGAGAAACTCTCCTACATTGTTGGCGGGACTGTAAATTAGTACAGTCACTATGGAAAAGAGTATTGATGTTTTTCAAACAACTACAGATAGATTTATCTTATAGTTCTTTAAGCCAGAAGTCCAACACAGGTATCACTGTGCTAAAATCAAGGTGTTGGCAGAGCTGCATTCTTGTCTGTGGGCTCCATAGGAGAATCCGCTTTCTTTCCTTTCCTAACTTCTAGAGGACACTTGCTTTCCTTGGTTCGTGACCCCTTCATCCAATCTTGAAAGCCAACAGTTCTGGATCAATTCCCTGTCATTTATGGGCTTCCTTCTTCCATCTTTTCTCTCTGGCTTACTCTTCTTCCTCCCCATCCCACTTTTAAGAGCTCATGTGATATTTATTGGGCATACCTGGATAATCTAGGATTGTTTCCCTATTTTAAGGTCAATGGGTCTAAATTCCACCTGCACCCTCAATTCTCTTGTGCCAAGTAATGTATTCACAGGTTTGGGGATCAGATGTGGATATTTTGGGGTGTGGCCATTATTTGGCCTAAACATCTAGCCTCGTTTATGACTACTGCATTCCACGGTCTATCCACATAGAACTTCCTTCTATTTCTCAGGGGAAAGAATGGTGGCGTGAGCTCTCAGTTCTGGGTTTCACACTGTTCCCAGCACCTCAGTCCTTCCTCTCTTGCGGGAGCAACACCGAGGGTTGCAATCCCGTGGCCGGTCCCAGTCCGGTACAGGCACGACACTGAGGGTTGCGATCCGTTGCCGGTCATGAAAAAAGACAAAAAAGGAAAAAAAAAAAAAAGAACTGAACAAAAAATTTTACTACTTATGTCAACCCACGATATTCTCTTAGACTTGATTCCACTTCTTCTGCTCCCCTGCACCCCCCAGCTTTACCCTGCCTGGCTAGTTTCCACCTTTCAAGATTCAGCTCTAGTGTTTTCTTTGTAAGTCTCCTCTGAGTGCACCACTCTGAGCTACGTGTCTCCCCTAAGGATTTCTGTAACATTCCCCAGTCATGGCCTTACATTGTAACAGTATTCATCCTCAATTATATCTTGAAGATAGACATATATTCTTGTTAAGCCATGTGCCTCCAGGTCTTAACACAGTGCCTAACACATAAAAAGCACTCAATAAAAGGTATTGATAAAAAGCAATGAATGGGTTTTTTCTTAACAACAACAAAAAATTGCATCAATTTATTTGCAAAAAAAAAGCATCAAAGTTGCTGAATAATGTATACGCTGATAAAAACCCTTCTCTGTGTATAGTTTAATAAAGTTAATTTGTTTTATTTATTTGGGGGGAAGGGTACCATGGACCCATGGCATTAGAATGAAATTCATTACTCTTGAGAAAATAAGATAGCTGTTAAATTCCATGCTACCACAAGATGGCAGGGGAATACTGTGCTTACCAGCTACATTTTTCTAAGTATTACACATACATACGTAATACGTACGTAATATGTTTATGTGTATTATAGTTCATGTTCTTTCCTGAATAATCAGTACTTATTAGTCTAGAATAAATCACTAATAAATGGATTCTGCTCTACCTAAATTATGCAGAGAAAAATTCTGGCTAAATTTTTATTTTGAGTCTGCTAAATTCAAGGTGTAATCACTAGCCTAGCACTTATATTTCTACCTAGCACTACAATCTGATGTGTGGCTGCTATGAGCAAGGGATCAATCAGTCCTATAGGTAGATAAGATCTATGTTTTTCTAAGAGAACACTGAAGCTTGGCAATGTGAACTATCTCATCGAAAACCACCTGGTAAAAGTTTGAGCTTAAACTTTAAACCCAGGTCTTTAAATCTTTTAAATTCAAAATGACCAATATCTCTACCAGGCCATTTTGCCACCATAGCTTTTCATGTGCATGTTTGTGTGTGTTTTCTTCCACTTGGTCCTATTTTTCTATAATTGCCTGTTTTAGACGGATAAAATTATTATGCAACCAATAGATTTTTCTCCCATCAAAACTTTAAATTGGACTATTCCTGTTTGTCCCAATCCCACCCTCCTACATTCTCAGCCTCACCAGAATGGGCCAAGACATGGAACCTCCTGTGGCTTCCTCTAAGCTGCAAGTGGTTGGGAGGTAATGATGATGCTTAAATTGAATAGTCAAGAGCTCTAAAGTCAAATAGCTGTGACCAGCAAAGCCAGGGAAATGACCACTTTTAAAGCTATTCTACTTGGACATGGTGAAGGTTGGGAAGAGTTCTCTTGCAGACAAACACATAAATAATAAATCCGATACCCAGGCATTCTACTAATAAGTATGGAATTTTTAAATAAAGATTTGAAGGTAAAAGTTCTGTTGAACCATTCAGGTTTGGGACATTGTCAACCACAAGTCATTTAGAAACCCAAGGGCAATATTTTATAGAGATTAACTGTCACCTCCATATTTTTAGTGTAGATGACTCTCAAAGTCTCCAAACTTGAACAATGAAGAAATAATTCATACGTTAAACAGATATCAGAGAGATTGAAGCTTTACTTTTGTGATTTAGTAATAAGATTGACATATATGAATTTCAAGAATCTGTAGAAAGTCTGGTGCAGGGACAATGGCAACTGTCCTCAATTAAAACAAGTGCAGAGCAGACCACTAATGCAGCACCAGCCTTTTAGGTAGCAATTGAAGAAGTTTTGCTATAAAGGGTAAGTCAGATCCAGTCTATCATCATCGAAAGTAGAAATTTCATGCTGTGGACGATTAAAACAATAGTCAGTGCATTCTAACGAACTAACGCACACACACAAAGTAAATACAGGGGTGCATTAGAGAATTATTATTTGCAGCAATGTATTATCAACCAGAAAATTAAACTAATAAATAAGTTGCTTCATTTGTGGGTGGGAGAAGGAAAACAGCTGCTCACTGAGAAATTTACTTACTCAGTAATAAAAAAATGCATTTATAAATTTTAATGGATGACCAGTAATGTTTCTTTAATTAAATATATATGTTATGGATTTAATAATACCTGAGGTGAACAATATATTAATTATAATTAAAATAAAATATTGAATATCCTAGAAGTTATATTTGCTTCTACTTTTTCAGGAAAATGATAATGCTAGACCTTAAAAAAAATTAATCTCAAAAAGAAAGGAAAACACTCTAATTGGCTGTCAAATTCGCTGAGACCTATAGTAATGTAATAAATTCTCAGTACCAGATTAAGTTATGTTTTTTCCTCTATAAAGAAGGAAACAAGCAGGTAGTTTTTTAAAGCATTATAGAATTGTCTGTTCCACGCAGAGCATGGTGTATGAAGTTGAGTTTCCAACTATCCAACAGTGGGCCAAAGCTATTCAAGGTATACTGTAGAGATGGAAAGGTACAGGGTGAACTTCCACACCTCATCTCTTCTTCAAGAAAAGACGACATAGATCATGCATCACTAACGGTCTTTGCCACTCTCTTGACTGCTGTGCAGGCAGTAAGTAGTCTGGCTGAGGCTCTATCACTTCCTGATTAGAAGAGGCCACATTAGTAGAACCGTGAGGAAAGTGCACAGGAAATGAAGGTGTCTGTGTGGGTACTGAGTGCTATCCAGTATCACAAAAAGATTATGGTGTACACAGTATAACTCGATGTGACTTGGTAGATGTGCTGCCCAAATTTGACAACTTAAATTCATACAAAGAAATGAGGCACAACTTTCAAAACTTACATTCTTT
>NW_007739605.1:17777-19958 GCF_000696425.1 Galeopterus variegatus | reverse complement strand
CCGAACCCTCGGCGGGAGCGCCACCGCACTCCCAAGCGGCGCACTCTCCAGTGCACCACTGAGCCGGCCCCAATTAGTTTTAATGACTTCCATTTAGTACTGCTAGCTAATGGGCCTCTTCCAAAACCGAAGGATTCTGCTGCAGTGGTTGCTTAAATAACATAATACCCCGGTAGGAAAAAAATAATGGAACAATGTTTTCTTCCAGATTATCAGCATTGGAGTGAATAAATAGCACCACGGCAAAACAAAATTCTAAATATTCTCTGATGATGTCTTTTTAATTGTCTTTTGTCTGGGATTAGTAAAAGCAGCTACTTATTAATAGTAACGAGCACATTGTTTCTGAGAAAACAACACATCTAATTTGTAGCTATCAGACACAAAGTCAAACACAATCATTAGCAAAAGGAATCATTTAGGCAATTCCTGATCATGATTAAAATAATAAACCATTTTGATAGCTTTCTCATTAAATAACAGGGCAGCTGTGATTGGCCTGGTAAGATTTTAGGCAAAAGTGACCACTAATGACCTTCAGTTTTCATATCAGGCTGAAGAATGATCTGGAAGGAGCAAACTTCAGGGACAAAGCCACGTTCTTTAATTAACTCTGTTACACAAACACACACTAGATTGTTGATCAGCTTGCCCAACTATTACTCAGAACTGCACGTTCTAAACTATATCTGAGTCTTTTTATGCAAAAAATACAGCCATTTAACATTATCCCCATTTGTACTTAAAACTGATAGCCTTATGAAGTCATGCTTCCAAAGGTGAATGACTGTGCATGCAGCCCCACTCCCATGCTAGAACATTGGTCCTGATTTTCTGTCTTCCACTTGCCATCTCTTTCTAATCCTAACACAGTCTTCACTGAGATCAGTACGTTTTGTTTTTTGCATTTTTGAGTTTCTTGGAATTTATTTTCTCCTTAATTCAGGCAACAATAACTCTTTTAAAGTCTTAATAGGTGTGTCTGTGTGGGTGTTTACTTGACCCCCCAATTTTTTAATCAAGGAAATACCAGGGAAATGTTGGACTTATTTCAAATTATTTTTTCGGATACTCACTATGATACATCATGCATAATTTTATATAATTTTACCATGGTAAGTATAAAAACAAAATCCTCAACTTTATCTTGTATTCTATGTTGCCAAAATTAAAAGAGGCATTTCCTATTTGAGAATTAAAATAATTCTTTCCATTAATTAAAATGTATGGCCATTTTCTAGTGGTATACAATCACTTTCTGAAACCAGCAAGGACTGGAACATTTCCAGGGAGTATAAGAAGACTAGTTCTCAGACTGAGAAGAGAGTAAATTTATTCAGTTTATAAGAGCTAATGAATTGCAGTGTTTTAAGGTTTTTAAAGTCCTGTAGAACATTCTCTTAAAGCCTTATTCCAGTTTAGAAAAGCTGTATTTCTTATTTATGTATCAGATTCTTCCAGGTATATTTATTACCATAAAGTTAATCATCAAACAAAGTTATTTCTACAAAGGATTTCACATGGACCCATTGTGAATGCTTTGTCCTCTTATTTAACAGCATGGTGGACTGGGGTCTAGTTTCCACCCAAGGAAATCTGGAGGGCAGGAAAGAAATTTTGGGAAGCTGCTTTGGCTGCTGCAGCAGGGACGAGTTGCTTCTTTGTTTTAGAAGTAACTGCATTGTCCTTCCACAATAGGCCAAGGAATATGTGACTTTTTCTAGGATTGCTTGTGGACTTCAGTAAGAGAGGGAACTGGCCTGGAGCAATTTTAGTCCTGTCAAAAAGGACTGTCAGGAAGGGGAAATGGTACTCCAATATTTTAGAGGTGAGAGGTGGTAGGAAATAAGCCTCCCAAAGACCACATCTGCTGAAGAGGAGGCCTTGCACAGGTCTAGAATTTGAACTGGGAAAGCACAATCTAAAGTTCCTCCAAAGAACCTGGGAAATCCCCTATGTTAAACATCTCTTATGCATCATATCAGATCCTCTAAACCCCATTGTTCTCTGATTTTGGCAATGGCTTCACTGATAAGATATGGATGGCCACCAAGTAGCTTCCTGCAGGTGCATCTTGGCACCACCTCACCTCGAGCCCATGCAACATCCCCATTATTCAGCCCAGGGTTATTCTGTGACACTGCAGCAGAAACTCACTTGGTGCTTATCCATGTTCACCCC
>NW_007739605.1:14159-17502 GCF_000696425.1 Galeopterus variegatus | reverse complement strand
CCCAGGGTTATTCTGTGACACTGCAGCAGAAACTCACTTGGTGCTTATCCATGTTCACCCCGGAACTCTAGGAGGTCCCTAATGCCCTATGAGATGGTCCTTTGAATAAAGGTGGACAAAAGCTAACAAATAAAAGCTTCTCCTTTCTCTGTTGAATGATCAATCTGAAAGCTCATGCCATACAACTTCTCAGAAGGTCCCATAGGATTGAATGTCCAGTCATCCTGACATGGGCCGACTTGATGAGGTATCTTTATTTTAGTTCTCTCTTCTGCCTTCTTCCACTATCCCTGCCTCTCACTTCTGCTCTGATGTTGCAGTTCCCCATAAATTAGGCAGGTTCTGCTTTCTGAGGAACCAAGACTAAAACAGCATCCTTGAAGTAAAGAAAACTCTAAACTAACATAGAACTAATTCGAATAAGAAATTTCTTATCTCCGTTTCCGTATTATATACCCTCTCATGCTACACTCTCCACTTAAATAATAAACCCTCCCATTGCAGCTTACAACTGAGTAAGAGGCAAGCAGGAAAGGGGAAACACCATGCCACTGTTGGAAATGCTGTGGCCAGTTCCAGCCACACAGCTGGAAGATCAGAGAAGATTAGACATTAAGTCCATCCAGAGTCACCTGTGGGGAAAGGGCAAGATGGTGGACTAGCGGTGCCTACGGTGCATTTCTCCCACAGAAAAGAAATGGGACAAATAATAGATGGCTAAATACTGTCAGGAGCATCAGTGGGAGAGTGTAGGAATGCAACAGGAGACTGCTGAGATTGCTGTGGAGCATCAGAGAGCAGACAGAGGCACATGGCCTCAGCTACCAAGTCTCTGACACCAGGATCAGCACAGGAAGAATTTTCCTTTGCAGCAAAAAGGTAGGCAGAGGACACACCCCAAGCCCAATCCTCACCACAAAAGCCCACTGATCCTTTGGCAGGACAAGCTCAAAGACAAGTGTGGGGAGCACCCTAGAAAACACACACTACACTACATCACTCTGGAACACTAGTACAAATGGTGCACTCCCCATCTCCTACTCTTGAGACTGCATCCAAGCTGATGCAGGACAATGCCATCTTGAAACTGGAGCTTTTATGGGAGCATGCCCTGCCCTGAGACAAACAGCCACCATGCTTTCCCAGCCTTAAGGTTCTGCCCTTCATGCAGTGCACTCACAGGAGAGGCTATGATGCCCTGATCCAGGTGGCAGAAGCCTGGGCATATAGCAGCTGTGACTCTGTTCTGCCATCTGGGAAACCAACCCTAGTCCTGCTGAACTGACCCCAACCAGAGATCAGATAGGCAGACACTCTTCAAGCAGACCACACACTATTCCTCTCCCTACCCCCAACCCAACCAGCTGAGTTGTGTGTACCTGAGCCTCCAAGCCGGAAAAGCAGCTCATGAATCTCTACCCTAAAGAATATGCCCTTGGGCCAGTGGAAATAAAGTGCATCAATCCTTCTCAAAGAAGAGAAGGCTTTTCCACCCTGAAGAGTCCCACTTAGCAGCCTTGCCAACAGTCACAGAAGCAGCTGTACTGGCCCCTTCACTGTGGGATTGCCTAGTGGGTCTGCCCACTGCCCAGAGGCAGGTAGACAGGCCACTTCACCACATGACTGTCTACCAGCCCTGCCCACCACCCAGAAACAGCTGCATATGGGTCTCACCCATTGCTCATCCAGGTAACTGCATGGGTCATTTCACTGCAGGCCTGGAAGAGCTAGACAGGATTCTTCACTGCAGTACAACCTAGTGTTCTCATCCCTTTCCTGAGAAACAGCTGAGCAGCTCTGCCCTTGGCAGTCCAGCTCCTGAACCACAGAGTAAAGCACAACCTCTCAGGCACTGCTGTCACCATCACCTGTCTCTAACAGACACACAGCAGACTTCTCAGCAGAAACTCTACAGGACAGAAGAGAATGGGATGCTATATTAAAGCCCTAAATGAAAAAACTGCCTGCCAAGAATACTATACCCAGCAAGACTATCCTTCAGAAATGAAGGATGATAGTGTATTTCTCAGAAAAACTGTGGAAATTTGCCAACATATGATCAGCCCTATAAGAAATCCTAAGGGAGTTCTTTATCTGGAATCCAAAAATTGATAATTACCACCATGAACACATGAGAAAGAACAAAACCCAATAAAAGATCACATATGCAAATTAGAAAGAGAAAGAAACTATATCTTACCACCTGTAGTGGATTGAGTTATGTCCCCCCAAAACTCATTGAAGCTTGAATTGTGTCCCCCAAGTTTTATGTATTAGAATCCTAGCCAGCACTGTGACTGTTAAAAGGGTGGGAAATCCTATTATGGTAATTGAAAGGTGGAGCCCTGAAGAGGTGATTGGATTGTAGGACCGTGCAGTAGTGGATGGATTAAAAATGGTGGTCAGGGGCGTGGTTCTGAGGGCTTTAAAAGAAGAGGAGAGTCTGTCTCTTTCTTGCTCTCTCTGCTTCCAACATCTTGCAATGTGAGACCCCTGGGTCACTGTCACCACCACTAGATGGCCTTGGACTCCCCAGCCTCAGAAACTGAAAGCAACAACTTTGTTTTTCTTTGTAAATCACCCAGTCCCAGGTATTCTCTTATAGCAACACAAAATGGACTAATACACCACCTCAAAAAGCCAACACACACCAAAGACAAACAATAAAAGGGAAAGAAAAGAGCAAAAGATATTTAAAACTACCACAGGAAAATCAATAAAATTCTAGGAACAAGACAACAACTTCCAATAATAAGCCTAAATGTAACTAGATTGAATTCTCCACTCAAAAAGACATAGACTGGCTGCATGGATTAAAAAACTAGACCCCAACTCTATGATGTCTTCAAGAAACTCACCTCACTTGTAAAGATCCACACAGTCTAATAATGAAGGGATGGAAAAAGATATACCAAGCAAATGGTAACCAAAAATGAGCAGGAGTAGTTATTCTTATATTGGATAAAATAGACTTTAAAGCAAAAACTATAAAAAGAGACAAAGACTCTCAACAAATTAGGTATAGAAGGAAATTATCTCAACACAATTAAAGCCATATATAACAAAACCGCCACCAAGATCATGCTGAGTGGATGTTCTTTAGAACAAGACCAACACAAGGATGTCCACTCTCACCACTCCTATTTATTTATTTATTTTATTTTTTGTCCTTTTTTTGTGACCGGGTTCAGCCAGTGAGTGCACCGGCCATCCCTATATAGGATCCGAACCCGCAGCGCTCCCCGCTGCACTCCCAGCGCCGCACTCTCCCGAGTGCGCCACGGGGTCGGCCCTCACCACTCCTATTTAACAGAGTATTGGAAGAGCATCCAGATTGGAAAAG
>NW_007739605.1:9809-13004 GCF_000696425.1 Galeopterus variegatus | reverse complement strand
ACACAAAAAGATGGAAAGACATTTCATGCTTTTGGACTGGAAGAATTAACATTGTGAATTTACAGATTCCATGCAATCTCCATTGAAATACCAATGACACTCTTTGGTGACATAGAAGAAACAATCCTAACATTCATATGGAACAACAAAAGCCCCCGAATAGCCAAAGCAATCCCGAGCAAGAAAAATAAAGCCAAAGGCATTACACTACCTGACTTCAAATTATACTACTGTGACGGTTAATTCTATTTGTCAATTTGATTAGATTAAGGAATGCTGAGAAACTGTCTTTTTAGGTATGTCCACGAAGGTGTCTCCAGAAGGGATTAGCATGACAGCCTGATGAATTGGGTGAGAAAGATCCACTGTCAATATGGGCGGGAATCATCCAATCTGCAGGGGGCCTACAGTGAACAAAAAATATAGAAAAAAGGTGAACCTCTCTCCCTATCCACTGGAGCTGAGATACACTCTTCTTTCCTGTCCAGGGATATCAGAGCTTGAGATCCTTCAGCTTTTGGATTCCAGGACTTACACCAAGGACACCATCAGCTTCCCTGGTTTTCATACCTTTGGACTTGGACTGAGCCACGCTACTGGCATCCAGTTTGCAGATGGCCTATCCTGGGACTTTCCTCAGAATCACATGAGCTAATTCCCCTAATAAATCCCCTTTCATATATTTATAACATACCCTATTGATTCTGTCCCTCTGATTCTGACTAATAAACTGCAAAGCTATAGTAACTAAAACTGCGTGGTACTGGCATAAAAACAGACAATCAGACCAAAGGAACAGAACAAAGAACCCAGAAATCAACCCACATACTTACAGCAAACTGATCTTTGATAAAAGCACCAAGAAAATAGATTGGGGAAAAAACTGCCTCTTCAATAATTGGTGCTGGGAAAATTGGACATCTGCATGTAGAAGAATTAAACTAGACCCATACCTCTCACCATATACCCAAATCAACTCAAAATGGATTCAAGACTTAAATATAAAATCAGAAACTATAAAACGCTTTTTAAAAACATAGGGGAAACAACTTAGGAAAGACTATACGAGAAAAGACTTTATGAATAAGACCACAATGTACAAGCAACAAAGTAAAAAATAAACAAATGGGATTACATCAAACTAAAAGCTCCTGCATAGCGAAAGTAACAACTAACAGAGTGAAAAGACAACTTACAGAATGAGAGAAAATATTTGCAAACTACGCATCTGACAAGGGATTCATACCCAGAATATACAAAGAACTCAAAAAACTTAGTAAAAACAANCATCTGACAAGGGATTCATACCCAGAATATACAAAGAACTCAAAAAACTTAGTAAAAACAACAAACAAACAAACAAAACCCCCAAATGACCTGATTTAAAAAATGGGCAAAGGAGCTGAATAGGCATTTCTCAAAGGAAGATATACAAATGGTCAACAGACACATAAAAAAAAAAATGCTCAGTATCATTTAGCATCTGGGAAATGCAAATCAAAACCACGTTGAGGTATCATTTCTCCCCAGTTAGACTGGCTATGATATAAAAGATAGAGAATAACAAATGCTGGCAAGGCTGTGGAGAAAAGAGAACCCTCCCACACTATTGGTAGGACTGTAAAATGGTGGAGCCACTATGGAAAATGGTATGGAGGTACCTTAAACAACTACAGATAGAACTGCCATACAATCCAGCAATCCTACCTCTGAGGGATATACCCAAAGGAATGGAAATCATCATGTCAGAGGGATACCTGCACTCCCTTGTTCATCACAGCTCTATTTACAATAGCCAAGGTATGGAAGGAATCTAAATATCCACTGTCATATGACTGGATAAGGAAAATGTGGTATATTTATTTTTCACAGTAGTAAATGCTACTCTGCCATAAAGAAAAAAAATGAAATACTGCCATTCGCAGGAACATGAGTGAATTTAGAGAACATTATGTTAAGTGAAATAAGCCAGGTACAGAAAGAGAAATACCACATGTCCTCACTCAGAAGTGGGAGAAGGAAGGAAGGAAGGAAGGAAGGAAGGAAGGAAGGAAGGAAGGAAGGAAGGAAGGAAGGAAGGAAGGAAGGAAGGAAAGAAGGAAGGGGAAGGGAAGGGAAGGGAAGGGAAGGGAAGGGAAGGGAAAGGGGAAGGGAAGGGAAAGGAAGGGAAGGGAAGGGAAGGGAAAGAAGGAAGCAACCATCACAGTAACATTTTGAGCTTCCAGAAGGAGAAAACAGACCTGTGGTTACTAGAGGTGGGAAAAGGGAAGGGAGAGGGAGGTTAGCAAGAAATTGCCTAATGGACACAAAGAATCACTACATTTTGTAATGATGAATATGCTAATTATCCTGATTTGATCGTCACATATTGTACACAGTATTGATAGTCAGCCCTGTACCCCACAAATATGTACACTCAATTATGTTTCAATAAAAAATTAAAGTAAGGGCCAGCCCCGTGGCTCACTAGGGAGACTGCGGTGCAGGTAGTGCCAGGGCCACAGGTTTGGATCCTATATGGGGATGGCCAGTGTGCTCACTGGCTGAACATGGTGCAGACCACATCGTGCTGAGGGTTGCAATCCCCTTACCATTCAAAAATAAATAAATAAATAAATAAATAAAAAGTAAAGTAAATCAATCAATTAACCCAGATATGTGAATGTTACATAAACATGGCAATTTCAACTACCTAGTTGAAACTGAATTTGTTACCTATAGTGATTGCAGAGCTGTCTAATACCGAAGAATGGGCAGAAACTCAAGGGCCTACCCAAAATTTTTATCATAAGTCATGGGAAGGCAAAGCCACTAAATAGGTTCTAAAGGAGCTGTAGAGAACAAATATACAATTCCATGTGTTTACACCTCATTGATTGTGCTTACTTAACATATAGGCACATGACATTGGTTGAGTTGCTTAATATCTCTGAGGTTTTCAGTATTCCACTTCAAGAATGTATTAAATACACCTTACCTCATTAAATCCTGATTAAATAAGATCGTAGCTAAAAGTATCCTGCAAAGTGCTATGGGCACGCAATCATGGTTAGCATCCTTCCTTTTCCAAACGCTTTCATCCTGACATTCTTTGATTTAATAGTAACATCAAAGAATTATTAGAAAGGTCAGTTTATTAACCAAAAAATAAAAAGAGTGGATAAAAGAGAATGCTTAGAAATGAGCTGAGGTTTG
>NW_007739605.1:6594-9496 GCF_000696425.1 Galeopterus variegatus | reverse complement strand
TCCCACATATGGACCGGTTCCCGCTCACTGGCTGAGCGAGGCGTGGGAGCAACACTGAGGGTTGTGATCCCGTTGCTGGTCCCCGGTCCGGTAGGTGGGCAACACTGAGGGTTGCGATCCATTGCTGGACACGGAAAAAGACAAAAAAAAAAAAGAAAAGAAAGAAATGAGCTGAGGTTTGAAGACACTCATCATCTCTGGTTATCACTTAACATCTCTCATGCCCAACTTCATGAGCAAATCACTTAACATCTCTCATGCCCAACTTCATGAGCATGCAAACTGTGCTGTCACACAGGGCCCCACACTTAGAAGGTCCTTGTGCCTGGCTGAATGCTCTCCTAATGCTGTCTTAACATTCTTAATAATTTAATTCTTTAATAATAACATTCTTAATAATTCAATTATTCTCTTAATAATTTAATTCATCTTGCATTCTGTAAGTAAAGTCTATGGGACAACGGAGCACATATGCAAACAGAAGAGATAAACACAATACAAATGTCCACTGCAGTTCCTCCCTGCTCCGTTCACCTATGGAATCTGTTGTGCCCCATGATACAGAATTCTAGGGGACCCATGATGCATGGGAGTCCAGAGAGATTCAAGAGTACAGGGTAAATATGTTTCATCTCCAGGTGAGTGAGCAGGAACTCAACATCCGTGAGAGCCCACATTTTCCATTTAAACCAGAAATCACTGTCGGATTCAGAAAGAAGGCTTTGGCATTCTAGAAGACACAAAGGACCAAGAAACCTATCATAGCCATTCTTACTTGTGCTATTTCCTTCCAGGTATTAGCCAACCACTTATGCTAAAAATGATGACAAAGATCGAAAGAGAGCAGTATCCATAGTTCCTTATCCTCTCAGTCTTTCTTTACTCATCAATAAGCTGAATGATAGAGAGTATTGATTGGGTGTGTGTGTGTATCAGGAAGTGAAAGAAAAAACAAAGATGTAGTTTTCTGCAGCGATTTCACTGTTCTGATAAGAAGAAAATATGTACGCACATATGACCTATGTGGACTCTATAATTTTGATGATTCTGCATAACCAGTGAAATTCTCTTATATTTGTATTTAAAACTGTCACTGCACAATATCAAGATGCATAGAGAAGTCCATGCTAATAGTTACATGTTTAATTTTCTTTGCTTAGAATTACATTAAACAAATGACACCAAGCAAATAAAAGAAACCATGACAAGTTGACAGAGATCACGAAGAGAAAGAAAAAAAAGTTTTAGTCATTTTGATCACACCTTTTCCTTTTCCTGCTTTCTGAACCAGTGGTCCACATTTTCATTCTCTGCTGAGTCCCCAAATTACATAGCCCTCCTTGGTATTCGTTCCTTTGTCTATAAAATGAACTATTTATATAAGAAGATCTCATAGGGTCTCCCATTCTGTGCAGGATTCCCACTAGGAAAATAGGCTTCCCCTCTGGGTGACTACAACCCAGCAAAAGAAAGCTGTCCCTCTGTAGACTTGGCCAACAGATGGAGCCTTTGTGCCGAGAATAGGATGCCTCTTCTTTGGGACATGGTAGCCTGGCTCTTGGGCGCAGGATTAAGGTACAGGAGCTCAAATTGAATTTTAAGCTTCCATTTGCCTCCTTGGCTGAGTGTCTTTATGCAGAACAAACTACGCAGCATTACTCAACAGTCTTGATTCTATAGGTTCAAATATCTTTTGCCTTACTATTTGATAATTTGACCTTACCTTTTTAATTTTCATATTTTATGAGTCATCGTCAAATGAATGGCTGCTATGAATACCTATCTTGTTTTCATACTAAAGGGAGAACAGCCAGTTTGGAAGGATGCTCCCTGCATGGTCACCTGGGTTTTGGCAATTGTAGGCAAGTGGTGGTTGGGTGAAGAATTATGAACTTGTGGGGAAATAGTAGGAATTATACAAAAATATAACCCAGTTGACTTTTATTCTTTGCCATTGGTGTTCTTTCTGTTGTTTTGTTTAGAAATAAAAATCATTCATAAAACACGTCTTGAATAGTATGTCTGAAATAGAAGGACTCTTGAAATAACAGCATTGAAACCTGTGTCATTGCCTTTCCAGGCGAAGGTGAAACCTAAGATGGGTTCTCTTGATTTCATTAAAAATTCACTGCCTTTGCCTTCAGAGCAGGTCTGTTGACTAATTAGATACTCTCTCTAAAGTATTATCTTCTGCCCTGGTACCTTATTCTCCCTGGGGCGGTTTAATTTAAGTATGTTGCTCTTTGTTTTTCTCCCACACTGTTGTGAAGTGTTGCTATGAGGCGGTTGAACAGCTGCTGCGCCTTTCCCCAGAAGTGGTTGCATTCCAATAGTGGGCAAAGTGAGTTATGTAAAGATAGTGCTTCAGGGTCTCCTAGGAAACTAGTGATGCTGGTCCAGTTTGGATTGGACATGGAAACAAGAAGGTTAAGTTTAACTTTGGAAGGGTAGGGGGTAGTGAGGGGCAGGAGGCTCTGGAGGCTGCTTTCATACTAGTTTGCTTCATGTTTATTTTGAAAGCATATAATAAATTCAGCTTAGGGGGACTGCCGTAGTTCAAACAATAAAAGTAGCAGCACTGGACTGAAGGTCATGACCTCATCGACCCATTCACAAGGACCTAAACTGACTTAGTCCATTAAAGATGAGGAAGAAATGAAATCCAGAAGGTGTCCCCTTCTGAACTTAAAAGCTAGTCTGAGTAGGGGTTCTAGATCCTATTTGATTATTTGAGTATATAAAACAGAAAACAGGTGTAATTCAGTCCTAACCATCTCATAATAGGAATGTAGAGAGAACTTACTATGTGCTTAGTACTGTGTTAGTTCTTGAGAAATACCGTTCTTTTTTTTTTTTTTTAAAAGATGACCGGTAAGGGGATCTTAACCCTTGACTTGGTGCT
>NW_007739605.1:5907-6584 GCF_000696425.1 Galeopterus variegatus | reverse complement strand
GGAGCAACACCGAGGGTTGCGATCCGTTGCCGGACACAGAAAAAGACAAAAAAAAAAAAAAGTAGGGTTGGAACCAGGTGAGAATATATACATTTACACATATATAGTCATGCACCATGTAACAACGTTTCAGTGAGGTACCCCATATAAAATAGAGGTCCTATAAGATTACAATGAAGCTGAAAAACTCCCATTGCCTAGTGACATCTTTGCTGTTGTAACCTCATCATGCAACACATTACTTGCATGTTTGTGGTCATGCTGGTATAAACAAACCTACTGCATTGCTATTTAAAAATTTAAAAAAGCTTGTCGATTAACTATATAAAGAAAATATATTTTTGCACAGCAATGCAATGCATTTGCATTTTAAGCTGAGTTGTTATTACAAAGGAATCAAGAAGTTCAAAAAAATAAAGGGATTATAAAGGAAAACAGTTATAGTAAGATAAGCTTAATTTATTATTGAAGAAACATTTTTTTACAAATTTTGTATAGCCTAAGTGTGTGGTTTTTTTTATAAAGTCCACAGTAGTTCACTAGACCTTCCTGTTCACTCACTACTCACTCAGTGACTCACCCAGAGCAACTTCTAGTCCCACAAGCTCCAATCTTGGTGTCATATACCATTTTTCATCTTTCATACTGTAGTATTTTTACTGTACCCTTTCTATGTT
>NW_007739605.1:4651-5342 GCF_000696425.1 Galeopterus variegatus | reverse complement strand
CAGAAACACAAAAATTAAATTTTTACAAAGGTGTGAGAATTTATGAATTTATTATAATTGCAATTATTGCTATTATATTTCAACTCTTTCTCTAGCATTTTTGTATCACACTGTAGAGAAGATTTTATTTCAGCATCTTCCTCCAGTGACTGACAATTTGCTTTTATAAATAACCCATTTGTTCTTTTTCAATATTTTAATCATTGGAAAATAAGCCCTTATATTTTTGTTATATTTAATTTCTTCATTATTTCTCACTCAAAAAAGAAGGAAGTAAAAATTTCTCATTAATCCATATTAAAATAAGTGGAATTATGATTTGATAGCTTTGATTGATAGATTTAGCAAACATTGATTTTTCTCTATGATCTTTTTTCTTAGTTTTTAGCAAAAAAAAAAAAAAAAGGCAAAAGAGGGTTAGTTACCATTCAAATTTATCACACAATAGTGTAGGGGGAGTCACACTACCTCTGTCATTTCTAAAAATTGATCAGGGCCATTTTCTTTCCTCCTTTTTCTTTTCCTCTTCCTGCTTTCAAAACACACAGTATTCCTTTAGGTCTTGTCTGTGTCTTAACACATAATTTAGCCAGAGTTAAGTAACTTTGTGAGGATGTCATGTCTCTTCTAACAAAGTTCCCCAGAACTCTCTCCCCTGTTTATATATTTATTTTGGCCAACACCCATGGCC
>NW_007739605.1:0-295 GCF_000696425.1 Galeopterus variegatus | reverse complement strand
GTGTCATATACCATTTTTCATCTTTCATACTGTAGTATTTTTACTGTACCCTTTCTATGTTTAGATACACAAATACCTACCATTGTGATACAATTACTTATAGTATTAAGAACAGTAACATGTCATACAGGTTTATAGCCTAGGATTCATAGGCTTTATACCATATAGCCTAGGTGTGTACTAGGTTTATACCATCTAGATTTGTGTAAGTACACTCTATGATATATGCACAACGATCAAATCACCTAATAATGCATTTCTCAGAATGTATTCCCATCATCAAGCCATGTAAAAA
>NW_007739604.1:33298-35224 GCF_000696425.1 Galeopterus variegatus | reverse complement strand
GTGGCTCTGTTTCAGGAAAATGGATGTACCATCTGCAAGGCTAAACTGAAATGACAAGCCTTTGAGGCAGAGAGAGTAAATGTTCAATCCATTTGGCAGATAAAGCAGGTCATGGATTGGTTTATTTAGCTCCAGCCTCACATAAACAATACACAAGCAGAAGCAATGAACCATTGCTAAATTCAACAGGAAATTCCATTTGAGGTTATTTCTATGCTCAACCTTCAAATGGTCACCATTCTCCCACTCCGTCTCTTTGTCATGTTTATTTCTACCAAGGCTGCCAATGTATTTTGATAGCTTCAATAGCAGAATCTATTTAAATGATATATTCTCTAGTCATAGAATAATATGAATCATCACTATTCCAAAACTTATCAAATCATATTTCTATAATGGACTGATAACTGTAAAGATGAAAATATAAAGAATCTTTTTCACATTTCTAAAAAAAAAATTGACATATATCTTGCCATGGTAGAAAGGTACTTTCCTAGCATTTCATGTCCAAGTGCACATAGCAATCTTAAATAGCCCCTCCATGCCCTCAGTAATTAATCACCCACAGACAGCAACCATGCCTGTCTTCCTTTACTTTTGACCCTTATGCAAAATTTTAGTTTGCCTTTGTTAGTGTAATAAAATACTAAATTCCAGTTCTGCTTGACTTTTTGTATCTATTTTGAAGAACTTCATGCTATTCTAGAGAGCATAGGCATATTTTCTTTTTCAATTTTGATGAAAAAAATGTGAACTGCATTTCACCTTCATTCTTTGTGAAGGTCAAAATTAAATATGATAGAGCATTAAGGCCTAAATTCTTTATCCAGTCTCCTATGATCCAAAGAAATAAATTCAGTGGAAGTAAAATTGGTTTTACACTACCAACATATTTCATATTAGTTGGATTATAAGAAAACAATATCTTATATGCAAAAGGTCTTCAAAAAGTTCATGGAAAGGCTTTTATTACTTTTTAATTATATTTTTTCAAAAAACTTTTTGAAGTAACCATATAGAATGTGAAAGGCTTTGTTTGGCCCATTGAAATGCAAAAATCTAAAAAAAAAAANAAATACTTTTCAGAATCTTTGTTTATTTACTTAAAGTTGCTTCTCAATTAAGCAGATTGAAAAAGATATCCCATTTCTAAACTATACATACAAATAAATATTTGATTATTACATTTTAAACATAAAAATTACTACACTAACTTAATATTAGAATAAAAATTTGACTTAAAATTTCAGGGATCGAAAATTTTGGAACCGAGAGTCATGTAAGTGTAATAGATTTGAGTTCTCTGATATCACATAAATTTCTTCCTCTACTTATAAAGGCAATTTTGTTCTACCTCTTACAAAATATCTTTTTATTCTACATATAATAAAAGATCAACAAGACCCGATGACTCCTTTAAGAGTTTCAGGACATCAGTTGAAATATGTCTTTCTTGCTTATGTTTTAAGTATTATGTTTAATAGAAGTATCCCAACTAAAAGCATTTAAATCCAATAAAAGCTGTTTCTTTCTTGTGACATTTGAACACATAAACTTTTTCAGAAAAATTCCAACAGGTTCTCATCTCATACTTACTGTCAAACATATTCACAACGATTATTTAGGTTTTTGACATAAAGTCATTTCACAAAAATAGAAGTAGATTTCTTGACATTATAATTTTCTCACTGGCACACTGAAGAGAATTGGTTGATAACTAAGTACCCAACTTTGTTACGGTGACCTGAAAGACAGAGAGATGTCAAATTGATGTTGTGGAATATTGGCTGAGAAAGTGAAACACAGCTATGTGTACTTTGAGGGTGAACTTTAACCAACAGAAAATGTTGGCAAACCACTAAATCGTGGCTCTGTTTCAGGAAAATGGATGTACCATCTGCAAGGCTAAACTGAAATGACAAGCCT
>NW_007739604.1:23600-31795 GCF_000696425.1 Galeopterus variegatus | reverse complement strand
AAATGTGAACTGCATTTCACCTTCATTCTTTGTGAAGGTCAAAATTAAATATGATAGAGCATTAAGGCCTAAATTCTTTATCCAGTCTCCTATGATCCAAAGAAATAAATTCAGTGGAAGTAAAATTGGTTTTACACTACCAACATATTTCATATTAGTTGGATTATAAGAAAACAATATCTTATATGCAAAAGGTCTTCAAAAAGTTCATGGAAAGGCTTTTATTACTTTTTAATTATATTTTTTCAAAAAACTTTTTGAAGTAACCATATAGAATGTGAAAGGCTTTGTTTGGCCCATTGAAATGCAAAAATCTAAAAAAAAAAATCATGTTGCTATTTCTTTCTTATTTCATCAACAATTTTTAGGTTTGCTTCTTTTTTCCTGTAATTAATTATCTTGGTTTGGTTCTCTTTCAATATGAAATACTATCAGGCAATTATAAGACCTGTTAAATCCTCAATTTATTGCTTATCTGTTTTGCCAAATTTGAATACCAAAACATTTATTTCAATAAGTAGTTTCAATTCTGACCCCCACACACACACATACACACACATACACATACACACACACACACACACGTTGCTTTGTATTAGATAATATTATACAAATATTTTGTATAATATATTTCATATATTATTCATATTACATATATAATACACACTGTATATAATCACATTATATCCTGATTTGTTGTGAAATCAATAAAATGATTTGTTGAGAATGGCACTATGAGATCTATACATGAGAAAAATCTATATATTCAGCTACTCTTTACTTTTTTTCTAGTGAAAAACACTGCTGTGGATTGAATGTCCCCCCAAAACTTAACCCCCACCGTGACAGTGTTAAGAGGGTGGGAAATCCTATTATGGTCATTGAAAGGTGAGGCTTCAGAGGTGATTTTAGATTGTAAAGACCATGCCATACTAAATGGATTAATCCACTGATGGTTTAATGGTGGTCATGGGTGATTCTAAGGGCTTTAAAATGACAGCACATGAGGATCTCTCTCTCTCTCTCTCTCTCTCTCTCCTCTCTCTCTCTCTCTCTCTCTCTCTCTCTCTCCACTTCTGCCATCTGCTCCATGACACACAGCTTTGCTGTGAAGAGTCAGTACCTACCAACAAGGCTCTCACCAGATGTGTTCCCTGAACTTTGGACTTCCCAGCCTCTGAAACTGTAAGCAACAAATATTGTTTCTTTATAAATTACCCAGTTTCAGGTATTCCTGTTATAAGCAACAGAAACAGACTAATACAAACACTGGTCCAAATATATTTAATTGGTTTTACACTGGTACAGGTTAAATTTATCATCTGGTCTAATTTTCCTCTTATGATGTGTCCTGGTAAAAGAAAAACTTTAGACAGAATTAAACTTTTAACAGAATTTAACTGAGCAAAGGACAATTTGAGAATTGGGCAGCCGCCAGAACTACAATAAGTTTAGAGCAATTCTGGGGCTGCTGTGTGGTCGACTAAAATTTACAGACAAAAAAGAGAAAGTGATGTATAGAAAACGGAAGTGAAATACAGAACAGTTGGCTGCCTGTAATTGGCTGAGACTCAGCTACTTGTTACAAGAGTAGATTACAGTCTGTTTTCACAGCAAGTTAGGTTACAAGAGTAGGTTACAGTCCGTTTACACATTAAGTTAGGTTTCACTATGTCTGAAGAAACCTTTAGGCCAATCTTAATTTAATAGCCCTAAACTGTTGTAGTCAACTCTCAGATATATCACACAGATCCTCACTCCACCCCCTTCAAGACTGAAGGACTTATTCCCCAGATACTGGCATTGCTTCTGCAGACTGTCCTCAGCTGTCATCCTCTCCAGAACATGCCCTCTACTAAGTAGGCTGCTGTGCCCAAGTTCATGGGAGCAGCCCACATGTAATAATAACTGGCCAAGATGAGGGTATAAAACCCCGTACTCCTTCCCCCAAATCCATAGAACTCTTAAGAGTTCCAGCTTCATAGCTCACTGCAGGTAATCTAGGGCTTTATTGTGATGGCCTTGATGTCCAAATTCCCCTTCTGCAACACCCTGCTTTCTTCCCTTTCCCCAAAAAGTGTTAATCTGAGATACCACCAAATAAGTTACCTATAGTCTAACATATGTCTCAAGGGAACCTGACCTGCCATGATTTATACCAGGATGCGTCTAAGAAATGAGCTATTACAATGAGATGTTGGATCTGGATTACCCAGTACATGGCTGGCAATGAGGACTTCATCACTGGTGGTATGTGAAGCACAGAAGTCCCTTGCATATCGAAATGCAATTTCATTAGTGACTGAACTGGGCTAGTATACCCATGGAATAAAATGCGCTGGTGAATGTAATAAGAAACATACTGAAAAGAGAAATTATAAGTCAGTGAAGATGGATGGTTCTTATTTAGGGTAAATAAAAATAAGTGTGAGAGTTAGAGAGCATCCTTTTCAACATAAGTTGAGACTTCATCCTCTGAAGCTGGAAAGTAAAGAAAGCTAAGGACAAAACACAGAACTTAATTCTAAGAGCTCCATATAAGGATAAATTCACAAATTAGGCTGGTCCACTATGCTGAGCTAAGGACAGTGATAAAAGATAGGACCCCGATGCAGGGGATACAGGGGATGGTGACATCCAAATTAGCGTACTTGAAAATACTGCGTCTCCAAAGCACACCGTGTTGAGGAATAGTGTGAGAGCCCCCTATTCTCTGAATATGATGCAGAGGAACTTGCTTTGCAATAACACAAGAGTCCCCTCAGTATCTCTTCCCACATTTCTTTTTGTGATCATGACACACCAGGCTGGGGAAGCACTGGACCTACCTATAGAGAAAAGGAACTATTCATAGAAGGAGCTATAGGACTTAAGCAATATGTGCCAGCAAGAGACTGGTGAGTGTGTATGGGATTGGATCTTAAGGATGCTGGACCAAGATGAAAGCATGGAAAATAATATTGGGCAAGAGACAGTTATCTAGGGATGTAGAATCTATAGCCCTGGCAAGGACTCTAAAAGATGAAGTAAATATACTACTAGAATAGATCAAAGAAGCTTGGAGAAAGTGATGACCCACACTAAGTGGGTCACAGTAAGTGAAGTATAAGTGTCTGAGCTGTCCTGGTGGACATTAGAAGAAGGGGTCAAAGGATTTAGAGAAGTGGACATGATGGAGTTTTTATTTTATGTAAGTTCAGGAAGTCCACCAGGTAACTATAGATTCCTGGATGGGCCATAGGATATTTTATTCGCCAAAGCAATAAGGTTTGCTCTAGAGGGAGGGACACAAGTACTACTGGACAACTCAGTGGCGGTTGTTGTGTACAGGACAGGTCAGACAGTGGAAGATCTGTATGGAAATGAGAACCCCAATGGTGAGAGGAAAGTGGAAAAAATAATTGGGAGGCTGATGAAAGTTGCCCCATTAAAAAATTATGACCCTTGTCCAATTTCTGGATCTGGACCAATTTTTAAACCTAAAACTTATAGTGTGAGGGAGATGATATGTCCCCAGGCAGAAGGACCCTTCAACACCAAAACAACTATGTATGCTAATAATGTCCCAGTATTTTCCCTAAGATGCCGATGGTCATTTTGGTAAGTTTATAGACAGGGAAAGAGAGTATTCAGATATTTCAAGGATAATTGGACATGAGATAGAGTTGCTACAGCTTCTTAGGGAGCCAAAGTGTGAGAAGGAGCTCCCTATTAGAGTGGGATCATATGTAGAACAAGTAATAAAGGCCTCATACAGGTCCAGCTCAGCATGGTCTACTGGGCTCACAGATGCACCCAGCCGTCATTTCTGTCACCATTAATGAATTTTTGGAATGTGCTTGCAGTTGGTTTTTGTCCTGTAGGAAATTTCTTGTTAGAAAAAGCTAAGTTTAAGCCTCTGAAACTCTTCCACACACCCAAAGAAAGAAAGTAAATCAAAACAAGTGCACATCTCTCACTGGAGTAGCAAATATTAGTATCATCCTATATTATTTATTAGTATCATCCTATAATATTTACCTATTTCTCCACTGCAGACTTTTCTACCATTATGTCTGCCTGGAAATATCGTTTCTTCTATTTCACCTCACAATGTACTACTGATACTTCAAACTCAGTCCATTACTCACCTACTCCAAAACTGTCTTAAACCGAAACTGCACTGCTTAAACTAGATAAAAGTTACACTGCTAAATTTTAAAAGTTACACTCCTAAAGTTACATTGCTTTAACTAGATGAACTCATCCTTTTTAAGCTATCATAATATCACATGCATTTACTCTGTGATACTTATCTTTCACATAAATGTTTATTTAATAAATATATATTATTACGTACTAGACGAAAAGCTCAGCTCTATGGTGTCTAATTATATCCCAGAATCTAGGATGAATTCAATAAATATTATGAGGAATCTGGTTTCCCTATAATTCTAATAAAGGGAATTAACATTGTTGTATGATTTGATATATCTCATAAAAAGTTGCTACTGTACCCCCAAAACTTGTACATTTCATAGTATTTTCTTAGGAGGAAAAAAATTACCATAATATTAATCTTTAAAAGAGGAAAGAAAAATGGGCTTTAAACCATCCCAGGAACTAAGAAGTAGCTCTGGGAAAATTTCAGCAAAGGTAAAATATAAATATTATATGAAATCTTATAATGAAAACCTACATATATATCTGAATGGATAAATACAAAATGATGTACTTAATTTTTTAGTAGAAACTCATGTGAGCTTTTATGAGAGTACAGAAAGAAAAGTATATAATTCTGCCTTAGCCCAGGGGTGTTGGTCCAGGGAGGGTTTTAAACAGGAAACAGTATCTCAAGTAAGTTTTAAAGGATAACAGAGATTTTACCTGGAAAATGTAAGGGGAAGAAC
Organism: Galeopterus variegatus; assembly: GCF_000696425.1. NCBI lineage: Eukaryota > Metazoa > Chordata > Mammalia > Dermoptera > Cynocephalidae > Galeopterus > Galeopterus variegatus. Next base: position 26,906 of record NW_007739604.1, on the reverse strand, counting down.
AGGAGAAAGTATCACTTATTTAGCACAGGCACACTTTTAATTACTTTACATACATTATCTTATTTATTATTTACAACTTTGTAAATAAAATTCCAAACTCCTACTTTATAGAGACAATGGGGAAAATTAATATTTATTGTTATGCAACAGGTACATTGCCAGCTTTATACATGTTCTTGTTTAATACTCATAACAATGCAGGAATGCAGGTTTATTACTACCATTTTACATATGAAAAGGCATAAAGAGAATATTTAATTTGCTGAATGTCACAGACTCAAAAATAATAGGGGTGACAGAATTTGAGCTCAAGCCTGTTCATTCCCAATGTTTATTTCTACTCCACTAATGAGGAAAAAGTCTCAGCAAATTCAGAAAAACTCACATGTGAATTTAAAGTTTTATAAGCAAGCTTTGCAGAACATCATATTTTTATTGAACTTATATTATTCTACCTGCTGAATCCAAGATTCTTGGTGTAAACAAGCTGTTTTATAAAGGTGTTCATAGAAATTGACTATATATTATTGCTTGGAAAATACACTTTGTAATGGAAAATAATGAAAAATTAAGTTAATCAGTCTTTCTACTTTGTGTTTTGTATGAGTTTTCAGTTATGAAGGAAATAGAGATAAATAAGAAGTAAAAAATACATGAAGAGAAAGATGATAAATATATCCAAATAAAAATTATCTATATACTTTAAAAAATATATTGAAATGATTTTAGTGTATTTGTTTTCATATAATGACCTATTGAAGAGTAACATGCATAATAACTTATGCAGTTAATTGTGTTACTTTTAAGGAAGATTTTTAATTTTAAATTTTTATTAATATTGCATGAGTTTATCTTATTATAGTCTACTGATATCATAACCCATTATTTATTGTAACTTAATGAGTTAAAATGCATTGAAAATGAAATGACCTAATACTTAAGAATCCAGGACCTTGAATCTTATAATGATTTATTTATGAGCCATCTGCTCATATAAACATAATAGTATGGTCAAATGAGCTTGGAAAAAAATAGCTATTCAAAAGGAAATAATTAGAAGGCTTTGGGTAGGATGGACATTTTCAAAATGTTAATTCTTCCAATCCAAGAGCATGAAATGTCTTTCCGTCTTTATGTATCTTCTTTAATTTCTTTCAGTAGTGATTTCTAGTTCTCATTTTAGAGATCTTTCACCTCCTTGGTTAAACTGATTCCTAGGTATTTTATGTTTTTAGTGACTATTGTAAATGGGCTTACTTTTTTTTATTGATTATGAACATTCACGACTTTTTTGATTTAACTTTCTGTTAGTTCATTATTGGAGAATATAAATGAAACTGATTGGGGGCATTGATTTTGTATCCTGCAACATTACTGAAATTATTAATCAGCTCTAAGAGTTTTTTGATCAAAATACCAATGACGTTCTTCACAGAAAAAAAAGCAAAAATCCAAACATTCATATGGAACAACAAAAGACCCCAAATAGCCAAAGCAATCCTGAGCAAAAAAAATAAATAAATAAAGCCCGAGGCATAACACTACCTGACTTCAAATTATACTACAAAGCTAAAGTAACCAAAATTGCATGGATCTGGTGTAAAAATAGATACTCCAAGTGGAGCAGAATAGAGAACACAGAAATCAACCCACAGAACTACAGCCAACTGATTTTTGATGAAGACCACAAAAACATACATGGGGAAAATACTGACTCTTCAATAAATGGTGCTGGGAAAATTGGATATCCATAGACAGAAAAATGAAACTATACCGGTACCTCTCAACGTACACCAAAATTAACCCAAGATGGATCAAACACTTAAGTATAAGACCTGAAACTATGAAGCTAGTAAGGGAAAATATAGGGTAAACACTTCAGGAAGTAGGACTGGGCAAAGACTTTATGAGCAAGAGCCCAAAAGCACAAGCCACCAAAAAACAAATAAATAAATAAATGAGATTATATCAAACTAAAAAGCTTCTGCACAGCAAAGGAAACAATCAACAGAGTGAAATGACAACCTACAGAATAGGAGAAAATATTTGCAAACTATGCATCTGACAAAGGGTTAATATACAGAATACACAAGAAACTCAAGCAACTACACAGTAAAAATAAATAAATTAATTAATAAATAACCCAATTAAAAAACAGACAAAGGAGCTGAATAGACATTTTTTAAGGAAGACATACAAATGGTCAACAGGCACCTAAAAAAACGCTCAGCATCACTAATCATCAGGGATATGCAAATTATAACCACACTGAAATATCTTCTCACCCCAGTTAGACTGGCTCTAATCAAAAAGATGGTGAATAACAAATGCTGGAGAGGGTGTGGATAGAAGGGGATGCTCCTACACTGTTGGTGGGACTGTAAATTAGTACAACTACTATGGAAAACAGTATGGAGGTTTCTCAAACTACAGATAGATCTTCCGTATGATCCAGCAATCCCACTTCTGGGTATATACCCAGAGGAATGGAAATCATCATGTTGAAGGGACAACTGCACTCCCATGTTCATCAGAATATTATCATCTCTCTATATATACATATGTGTACAATATATATACACACATACACGTGAACAAATACACTTATTGCATGACTTCACCACAGCTACAGGGATTTTGAACTACAATATGCCATAGAGGGGATTATGACTGCAAACAGATACAGTAAGTATGACTCTCACATTCTGGGGTCTTCAGAAATGGCAGGGGAACCCAAGGGAGTACTGCCTTCCATTTCTGTTATTACCACCATTAATCAATTTTTATTTCTCTGTCTGTTACAATGAGTTTTGTGGATATACGCAAATGCAGGTACAGGGTTATATGTGGGATGGGGTGGGAAGTGGTGAGAAATCATCTCAGTTTCTCATCCACAAATTCCTATTTCAAGTACTGCTTGTATGAAGGTAAAATAAATTAAATGTTTCTATGCTTGGCCATCTAACAACTAATTTAAACTTGAAATAACTTAAGCTATTACATTTTTTATTAAAATAATATGCACACATTTACCTGTTTTAACATTTTTTTCTTTTGAACTCACTTGTTATTTATCTACTTTCTAATTTGTGTTAATATATGTAGAAAGCTAATAATGAAATATACAAGCTATACATTTTTATTACTTATAACCATGGCATTCGAATTTTCTTCTTAGTCATGTGTCACATTTTTACCAATACAACCAGATAGAAGTAGAAGGGATATAAATTATAACAAACTCAAAGTCTTTTTCATAATAAAAATGTGATGTTCTTGACTATAGCCAAAAATCAAAATGAAAAA
>NW_007739604.1:22408-22847 GCF_000696425.1 Galeopterus variegatus | reverse complement strand
TTGATCATCACATATTGTACACAAATACTGATAGTCAACTCTGCACCCCACAAATATGTACGATCAATTATACTTTGATAAAATTAAAAAATAAATTTAAAAAGCAAAATCTGGAATAAATTTAGGACACCATGAACACAAATATGATAATTTTGAAGTATATTATACTCCATATTTTGTACTCTGCACAATTCCATTATGCCATTCACATTTATTATGATTTAAATGGCATCTCCCTCCACCACTGAGTGTGTGATATGGCAACCTTGTCCCACTGTGTGTCATGGGCATCTATTGTGTCCATAGCAATAAAAGCAAAAGCAAATTAAAGTCCATGGATAAAAACTGAAGCGTGTTCAACACCACCTTTGAACTGGCAGTAGGAAGCATTAGAAAACTTGACTGTACATCAAGTGAGATTATTCAGTCTAGGAAATAA
>NW_007739604.1:20245-21180 GCF_000696425.1 Galeopterus variegatus | reverse complement strand
TGGAATTACATAAGAAATTAATAACAGAGAAAGGTTTGGAAATTAAAGAATATGTGAAAATGAAACAACACATTCTAAGTAACTAATAAGTCAAAGAAGAAATCATAAGGGAAACTAGAAAATACTTGAGGTAAATAAAAATGAAACAATATGACAAAATTTGTGGAACACAGATATAGCAGTACTTAAAGAAAAATTTGTAGCTGTAAATGCCTACATTAAAGAAAAAGATCTTTAATCAATAACCTAACTTTCCACCCTATGAAAATAGAAAAAATAGATCAAACTGAAGTCAAAGGAAGTGAAAGAAAAGAAATAATATAGACTAGAAAGGAAATGAATAAAACAGAATTAGAAATGATAAAGAAAATAAACAAAACCAAAAGTTGGTTCTTTGAAAAGATCAACAATTGATACTGCACTTTAAACTTAATTTCTAATTGAGGAATAGACTCTTTAGTTTCTTATTCCAAGAATTACACTTGTGAGCTAGCAGGTGGGAAGATGTGTTTTTAGCCTTGGAGACCTAACCAGCACTCTTGAAAGCATATGGCAGAGTAAATTCATGGCAGTGCAGATATAGCCAATGGGAAAAGATTTTAGGTGAAGTGGCTTCATTGTTACCCTTAGAACACAATTTACAAGAAAAATGTGTTCTAAATATGTAAAAGAATTCCTACAAGAAGGAATTAGTTATAGGAACAGCTCTATGTGTTTCTTCCTGTAGATGTAGGTGGGGATGTGAAAGGAGGTATGCAAATGGATAGACCAGTTGGTAGGTAAAAAATAAAATTTCACAAAATTGTCCATGATTCTCTGGCTCACAAAACTGAACAAGAGCAGTTATCGAGGACTTTTTCTGAAATACTGGTCATTTTTTTATTGAACAAGCTTACCATTTTACAGCAACTCTTTTATCCCCATTTTCCATAAAT